>NC_043704.1:45255077-45279032 GCF_006229205.1 Suricata suricatta
CTAATGGAGGACCAGGGGGAGGGGAAGAGGGAAAGAGAGTTGGGGAGAGAGAGGGATGCAAAACTTGAGAGATATTGAATACTGAAAATGAACTGAGGGTTGAAGGGGAAGGGGGAGGGGGGAAAAGAGTTGTGGTGATGGAGGAGGGCACTTGTGGGGAAGAGCACTGGGTGTTGTATGGAAACCAATTTGACAATAAACTATTTTTTTAAAAAAACATGATCTGATTTACATCTTTGAAGCAGTATTGTAAGGCTGCTTTTTTGGAAGAAGCTGAAATTCTGAGAGTTCGGATAAGTTGTGCATGATCATGAGAGATGACAGTGGAATGTGAAGGCAAGTATGTCTGGAATTGTGATATAAGGCCGGCACCTGACTTAATTCCTGTCTCAGGTACTAGAGAATCTAATTCCTTCTATTTCTGCGATCATAAGTAAGGGTAAGAGACAGACAGCCTCATCCTGTTTATTAGCTGAATTTTATGTAGCTAAATATGGTTATTAATCCATGCAAGAAGATCCATAATTATCTAAGGGAGCCATGGGCCCTAAAGTCTTTTCATTATAAATATCAAATTCAGCACAACATTTTTGTTAATATTTTTAATGTTAAAGAAATATTAGGTTTAAACTTAATGTCAATTTTTAAACTTGCTTCTTTTAAATGTTTATTTTGAGAGAAAGCGTGCATGAGTGGGGGAATGACAGAGAGAGAGGGAGACAATGAATCCCAAATAGGCTTTGTTCTGTCAGTGCAGAGGCTGACCTGGGGGTTGGATTCCATGAACTGTGAGATCATGAGCTGAACTGAAATCAAGAGTCGGACACTTAACCTCACTGACTAAGCCACCCAGGTGCCCCTAAACTTGCTTCTTAGGAGTAAGCCCATAGATAAAGATGTAGGGAAAAGGAAACTTTCATACACTTTGAGGGAGCATATCAATTGGTGCAATCACTTTGGAGAGCAAGATGATGTGAAGATGTGTATATACTTCCTACTTTCTAGCAGCTCTACCTTCAGATTCAAACTTGAAACAAATTCTCATATGTGCCCAAGGACATGTGGGCAGAGATGTTCAATACAACATTGGTTTCAATAGCAACAATTTGAAAAGGACCTATATTTTTATCAATAAGAGAATTAGTAAATAACTTTTGATATAGTCATGCCATGAAATATTATGCAGTAGTTAAAGTGAATGAACCAGATATGCATGTGTTAACATAGATAAATTTAAAAATTGAGAAAATGAAACATTGAATTAAAGGCATAATACATGTAAAATAATTCATTTTAAGTAAAGTTTAAAAGCACTCCAAAAATGTTGTATTATCTGATGCTACATTTCATACTTATGTAATATATAATTGCATTGTTATATCACATATAACATATTATTTATATATATATGTACATATATATGTCTATATTAAACACATAAAACCTTGATGAGAAAGCTATATACCAACCTTAGGTTGATGGTTACTTTGGGTATAAGATTATACTTTCCAGTTTGTGTGTATGAAACTTCATGATAAACAGAAGACGTGCATTGAAATGTTCTTCTTAAAAATAGCATATTTACATTATAATTTACAATATAATATTTGCCTTATTTACATTATGAAGAGATTTATCTGGGTCCCTGGGTATCTCAGTCAGTGACTTCTGGTTTCAGCTCAGGTCATGGTCTCGCAGTTTATGAGTTTGAGCCCTGAATTGGGCTCCACACTCACAGTATGGAGTCCGCTTTGGAATCTCTCTCTCCCTCTTACTCTGCCCCTCCCACACCTGCCCTCTCTGTTACTCTGAAAATAAATAAATAAGCTTAAAATTTTTTAATAAAAAGATTTATCTCTCCATTTTTTGTTAGTAATTCTTATTTAAGAAATATAATTTTGGAGTGAAAAGTATATTTCTAATACCTCTTCGAAATGCATATTTTTATATTAAATGGCTATAACAAAGTGAAGGACAAACATATTGGCTGACATACAGTTACTCATCCTTTTTGCAGTTTTAAAAATGTACCCTGACTATGATCCTACATCCCTGAAAAGCCTTATGATAGTAGCTTAGTCATAAAATATCAATCACAACGACAGCCTATGAAAATAATCTAGTGATACTCTTTTCTGATGAGTTAAGTACTTGAAAAATGTGTAAGGTCCCAACTACTGTGATCAATCCATTTCTTGTTAATAAATAAAGTAGGCCATTTTTTTTATTTATATTGAGAGAGATAGAGAGTTGGGGGGGGAGGGGTAAGGGCAGAGGCAGATAGAGAGGGAGACACAGAATCTGAAGCAGTCTCCAGACTCTGAGCTGTCAGCGCAGAGCCTGACATGGGGCTCAATCTCATAAACCATGAGATCATGATCTAAGCCAAAGTTAGCTGCTTAACCAATTGAGCCACCCAGGTTCCCCAGAAAGTGAGTAATTTTTAAAGATAAGGCAAAATTAGAATATTATTTCACAAGTCATTTACTTTTGAAGTCAGAAAGTTGATCCAAAAATGGCTTGTTATTTGAATTTATGAGCCACAAAGTCAGTAACTATTCAGCCTTTTTAGGAAGTAGTACTAATAATAAGAAATATTGGTTTTGAGATATTATAGTCTGATTTGAAAAACAGAGATGATGATTTTTAAAAGAACATGCTATTTGATTCTGAACTTACTTTTTTCTTTTTTACTATCTCCTTTATATCAGTTAAGACTTCATAGAATATAGACAATTTAAAAAGCCATACAACTATCTCATTTTCTGTCCTTAGGCAACACAAACTTTTTCTTATCTACCAAAAATGCTTTTCCCTGTTTTTATTTTTCAATCAGTTGTGTTTTCTGTGTAAAATAATCAAAAAATAGTTTATATGAAGCATTTGTTGGATATATAATTCTTAAAAGAAAAAAATTTAAGTTGTTTTAAAATTTTTAAGTTGTTAGATCCATGGTTTTTACATTTAACTAGAGGTAAAACTTTTCAAAGCTTGTTCAGAGACCAAAGTTTGTTTTCTGATTTTCTTTTCCTTTCCTTAGGGAAATAATAGCTTTTTCAGCTCCTGCTTCTCTCAACACTTCTATATTCTAGGCTCATTTTATTTTAATTTTTAAAATTATTTGTGTGTTTTGTTTTGTTTTGTTTTTTAAGTGGCTTCACACCCAGGGCAGAGTCCAATGCTTGACTTGACTTCACAACCCTGAGATTAAGACCTGAGCTGAGATCAAGAGTTGGATGGTAATGAGGTTAAACCTCACTTTACTTTTTTAAAGGGCTAAAGTAAAAGTTTTAAGGCAAAGTTCAAAACCTCATAAACCTCCCCATCCCTACTTACAAATCCATTTCTACTTTGGTTTCCTGCATTACAGGGGCTATCATGATTCTCCAGTCACCCAGACTCAAGATCTTACCCTCCTATGTTTTCATGTCTTTTACCTTTAACATTCTCACTGTCTTACCTACCAGCAAAGAATCAGTTACTAAATTTACCATCCTCTTTTGGTCCCTCTTATTACCAGTCTCTCCCAGGCCCCCATAGCCTTAATCCTGGATTACTGCAGTGGTCTGGTAAATGTCCTCCTTGATGCCATTCACAACCCACTCCCATCACTGAGTTTTTCCCACACTTTTCACTATTGATTTAAATACACAGTCTGTTCACTAAGGATATTTGCAACTTCTTGTTTTCCTGGCTTTTTAAACTTTGCACGGTCTTGGTCAGTACTTTTTAGGCCAAATTCTGAACAGATATTTATTGAGCAGCTACATTGTTTAACCCATGTTATATGCAAGCCCTGAATACAAAGCAGTGAAGGAGGCAAAAATTCTTAATATACCGCCCTCTTTAGTCTATTTTTCTTGTTTCTCCACAAAGTAAAAGCATCTCTCATTCCCCAATGAACAAACCCTGACAACTCATGAAGTTTAGAAAACAGATACTATGCTTTTTCCATACACTAATCATGCTGTTACTTAGGTCTTTATTTTTCTCCTTGCATACTAAAAGGAGGCTATTAAAAAGAAAACTGTCCTAATTGTTGAAATACCCCACCAACATTGATTAATCCCAATATAGCATGCTGAAATAAAGAATCCCTAGGGAAATAAATATTGCATACAGTATGATTTATTTATATAAAATTATAGAAAATGCAAACTAATTCTATAGTGAAAAAGCAGATTAGTAGTTGTCTAGGGACAGTGGTGGGGGAGAAGTGGATTGCAAATTGTGGAATATATCTGTTTTGCTGGTAATAAAAACATCTGATATCTCATTTGCAGTGATGGTTTCCCAGGTATATACATATGTCAAAACTCATCTAATTGTACAATTTAAATATACACAGCTAATTACATATAAGGTATACTTCAATAAAGAGGAAAAAATGGAATTACTGGAGAAAGATACCAAGATAAATATGATCCAGATTTTCTCCCTAAAATGTACCAATTTCAGTAAACAAAGATATAGAATTACTTTAAAAAGGTAAATTGACCTACCTTTGGAAGTATTTAAAATGAACTAAACAGGCTTCTGATTGGAAGATCATCTGGCTAGTAGAACTGGCTGATCATGTGTTCTAATTTCTTTTTAAAATGTCTATAAAGCACATATTAAAACAAATAAAAAAGAATATTCACAGGTATGCAGTTTATTAGGACTAACAACATGTTGGCAGAATCTGAAAGGATTTTCTAAACCCCTGAGGCAGAAAGAACTGGATTGAATAAGGTATCATTGGTTTACTTTTCTGAAACTGAAGAGTTTTCAGCCTTTCCCACTGTCTTTGATCAACCCTGATGCTCTCTGTCTTTTAATTGATGCATTTAGACCCTTGTAATTCAAAAGGAATACTGGTACAGTTGAATTATATTTACCATATTTGTTACTGTTTTTCTATTTGTTATTCTTTGTTCCTATTTTTGCCTTCAACTCTTTTTTGTCTTTTTTATTTAGCATTTGATATGATTACATTTTCTCTATGCTTTTAGCATATTAATTATACTGCTTTCTTTACTTTTTTTAGTGGTTGCTCTACAGTTTGCAATATATATTTATGGCTAATACAATCTACTTTCAAATAACACTATACCACTTCAAAGGTAGTGTGAGTACCTTATAATAACAAAATAATCCTAATTCATCTCTTCTATCCTTCATATAATTGTCATTCATTTACATATATATGTAACACACACACAAGCATACATAATTGAATAAACTGTTAGTATTATGTGTTATTTTGGACAAATTGTTATCTGTTAGTTCAACTAAGAACAAGAAAAATAATAATTTTTATTTTACTTTATATCTTCTTCTCTTTTCTTTTTGTTACGTAGATCTGAGTTTCTGACCTATAAAGAATTTCTCCCTAGACTACTTCTTTTAACATTTCCTGCAAGACAAGTATACTAGCAATAAATTTCCTCAATTTTTGTTTGTGTGACTAAGTTATTATTTCTTCTTCACTTTTAAGAGATAATTTTGCAGGGTATAGATTTCTATGTTAATGGTTGTTCTTTTTTCTTAACACTTTTAATATTTTACTCCACTCCTTTCCTGTTTACATGGTTTCTCTAAGGAGAAATCAGATATAATTATTATTTGTTCCTCTCTAAGGTAAGGTTTATTTTGGTTTGTTTTTGCTTTTGTTTTTGTTTGCATTCTAGCTTCTTTCAGGATTTTTTCTTTGTCTCTGATTTTTTATACTCTGAAAATGACATGCTTAGGTGTAAAGGCTTTTTGGCATTTATCCTGCTTAGTGTTCTCTGAGGTTCCTAGATCTGTGGTTTGGTGTATGACAATAGTTTGGGGACATTCTTAGTCATTATTGTTTCAAATATTGCTTTATTCCTTTTTTCCTTTTTTGTTCTCTTTTTCAAATGTGTAATGGAGTATTCCCTTTACACATATGTTACACTCTTTGTAGTTTTCCCACAGTCCTTGGATATTCTTTTTTTTTTTTTCAGTTTTTGTTCTATTTGTGTTTTGATTTTCAAGGTTTCTATTGACACATCCTCTAGCTTCAGTGATGTCCCATGTTCTACTAACCCCATCAAAGACATTCTTTATTTCTGTGACAGTGTTTTTTCTCTTTAGGATTTCTTTTTAGTTTATTCTTAGGATTCAATCTCTTTGCTTACACCGGCATCTGCTCTTAAATACTGTCTACTTTATCCACTAAAGTTCTTAACATATTAGTCATAGTTGACTTGAATCCCTGGTCTGATAATTCTAACATCTCTGCCATGTCTGATTTTGATGCTTTCTCTGTCTCAATTATTTTTTTTTTTGCCTTTTGACATGCCTTGTAATATTTTTTCTTAGTAATTGGATATGATGTACTAGGTGAAAGGAACTACTGTAAATTAGCCCTTAGTAAGATGGTGGTGAGGTGTAGGGGGAAAGGAAGCAGTCCATATTTCCATGATTGAGGCAATCTTTCAGTGAGGTTATGCCTCTGGACTGTGAACTTCACACATTTTTCAGGGTTTTTTGTTCTTCCCCCTCAGGTATAACAGGATGCCTACAACTACAGTGAGCTGGAGTTGGGTATTTTCCTTCCCCAGGTTAATTAGATTTTGGTATACACCTGCCAGTTAGGCTGCAGTTAACTAGTTTCTCCTGAGGGCAGATTTTGTTAAGAACAGAATACTCTGACACGTTTTTAAGTAGTTCCTTTTCTCTTACTCCTGCATCAAATGTGAGAACATTTTTCACGAGTATTTACTTTAGGAACCTGATCGAGCTCCTGGAGGTAAAACTAATAAAGTACGGGTGTCCCCTTATGACTGAGTCCCCATGGGGCTTTTAACTCTCAGACTTCTCCACACTGATATCCTAGCAGTTTGTCAGTTACAGTTCCTGTTTTCCTTCCCCACTAGTGGCTCCGTAGCCATTTCTATTCACGAGTCCCTGTTCTGGGAAGCCTGTATTTGCCTGTCTCTCCAGTTTTGAGGCAGAGGTTTTCCCTAATATCTTGCCTCTTTTACTGATCTAAGAAGAGCTGTTTATTTTTCAATATGTTCAGATTTTTACTTGTTTTTGGAGTGGTGACTTCCAAGCTCCTTACATGAAGAACCAGGCCTTCTGTCTTTATTCTGGTTCAGAAATTCAAGGACTGAAACAGAACATTGGAGAGTCATTTCTGCACTGCTAGGTGCACTTTTTTTGAGACATTCATTGAGAGATTTATACCCATCAGAAGGTTAGAAGTAAGGAGAAAAATGCCAGAAATGCCTAACTATTCTGTAGGTGGGTAGGAGGAGACCAGAAGAATATAATGTGGATCCCATATTATTAGGCTACCAGAGACTCAGGTATTGAGGAATGGAAAATATTTAGTAAAATTTGATAAAAATCATCTATAATCTGAAAATCCAAGCACATCCACCTGCTGTCCAGCTCTGGGACTAGGTAGATGACACGAAGCCCCACATAAACAAAAGTGGAACAAAGATGATTCTCTGGTACTGTTATTGCCAAAGCTCAGACTAGAAAGATTTTTTTTTCACTTGAATGGCAATTAACAACAACAGCAAAAGCCATCATGTGACCAATTAAAAATACTTCAGAACCAAGGAAGAGGACATAATATAGAGGATTCAGAGGAAATTTGGACCTCTGAAAGTCTTTTTTACTGTAGAAGCTAGTAACATAGAAAAATGTTTATGATTTTCAAAAGGATATGCTTTGACCTCATGTGGAAAAAAGCATAAAGTGAAGAAAAATGTTGGATATGAAGTGAAGGTACTAACTAGAGATATCATAAAAACAATATATGATAAAGAACAATATTAATTGATGTGAGAGGAAATAAAATGCAGAAGTGATAAACTAAATTAATAGCATGGCAGATGTATTTACAAAGCTCATTTAGCATTTTGGGGTTATAGAAAAGTGATTGAAGCAGAGAGACAGAAATCCATTGGAGGACAGAGAGGAACTTGAGTGCACTGATGCTCCTTAGGAAGTATCCAGAAGATTAGAGAAGAAACTGTAATTGAAGACAACCTGAAAGAGTCATCCCCAAATTTAATACCTCATGTGTACAATGCAAAGATCTTCTTTATTTATATTGCCTAGACATGATCTAGAAACATGCTTTGGTTATAGATATATATATATATATATATATGTATATATATATATATATATACACACACACACACACACACATATACATATATATATACACATATATATATAATGTTTTATGTTTTATGTAGTATATACACTACATGTAGTGTAGTGTATAGTATGTTTTATATATATTTATACACTTTTTTTCAACAGAAGGATTTAAAAATGTATATACCTTACAGGTATATACAGATATAAAAGTTATTGGCATAATTAGGCCTATACTCAGAATGAATCCTATAAGGTGCTAACTACATATGAACATCTTTGTTTTCTGCAGTCTTTGACTGCTTTGAAAAGTGCCCAAAAATGTGCTCAAAAGTTAAGGAGATTCACAGTGTGCCTGAAGCACACCAATGGGGTGTGGGAGAGAGAGAGAGAGAAGAGGGAGAGAGAGAAGAAAGAGGGAGAGAAGGAGAGAGATTGAGAATCTTAAGCAGGCTCAGCACTGGGCTTGATTTCATGACCATGAGATCCTGACCTGAGCTAAAATCAGAGTTGGATGCTTAACTGACTGAGCAACACAGGCACCCCAACAAACAAATTTTCTAATGGAAATATACCTGAAAGAGGTAAATAAAGTACATGAGATAATTTTTTTCTCAAAATATAGCTATTTAATATAAAGTTTTCTGGAAAGATTTGTCAGCATAATAAAAATAATAATCCATGTATTTACTATTGATGCCTATTATATCCCAAATACTGAGCTAGTTACTTTGTACAGATTATCTTCTTAAATTCCCTACAACAATCCTATTAGATAGATGCTAATAGTGTTTTTAGTTTACAGATGAGAAAATGAAGTGCAGAGAAAATAAATGAATTACCTAGATAGAGTTAAGCTGCTGAGCCAGAATTCAAAGTTAAGGAACTCTAACTTCAGATGTGACTTTTTAAAATTCTATCTTGGGGCACCTGGGTGGTTCAGTTGGTTGAGCGTCCAACTTCAGCTTAGATCATGATCTCACGGCTCGTAAGTTCAAGCCCCATATCAGGCTCTGTGCTGACAGCTTGGAGCCTGGGGCCTGCTTTGGATTCTGTGTCTCCCTCTTTCTCTGCCTTTCTCCCAGTCATGCTCTGACTCTGTCTCTCACAAATAAACATTAAAAAGTTAAAAAATAAAATAAAATTCTACCTTATTTGCCCCTATTACGTAGGCCACTTCACACTTATGGAATACTTAAGTTCAAGAGACAAACATCCTGCATTCACTCAATCCCTGTGTCTTCTTCATAAGAACAATCATGTGAATATTCAAAAATGTTTTGTTTTTCAGAAAGTGGGAATTCTATCAGGTTTAGAGGTTTTGCTGATGTGTATATTATATGCAAATGCAACATTTTGTTAAGACTTACAAATGTTAGAAGTATTCTAGAATATCAAATAATCATGCCTAATTAAATAAACTTTAGTAGGTTATAAGCTATGATTTTATTTTTGGGTTACTCTTCACCATATGGGACCCAAGAGACTGCTCAACACTAGTTTAACTATTGAAAGCATTTATAGAGAAATTCTGTTATCATTTAGATAAAGAGAATTAATTTACTCATGTTTTACTTTATTTCTCTAATAGACTCTCAGATTTATATTAAATAATATTTATGTACAAATAGAAGAAAGCAGAATTTGATTTTATACAATATAAAAGTCTATAATGTTAACTAGAAATATTTGTCTAGGATAAACTATTATATGGATAATAAATATGTTTTAAATGAGGGTCTGATAAGCATCTTAGCAAAATATTTAAATTACAGTAACTGATTTTGACATCCTCAGTAAATGCCAAGAAATATAGCTTTTACAGCAAGTTCATGAAAATGTTCAGATAAAATATTCATGAATTCTCTACTAAAAGAAAAGCCTCTTATGGTTTTGTTTGACAGAAGATGACCTTTGCTTCAATAAGTTCCAATCTTTGCTGTAACTTAGTGTTTAGATGCCCTGCTTAGATGAATAAAACATAGCATTTGTTCTTTGTGTTTTTTAGTATATGTGATAATTAATAGAAAGGAAGGCTTTGAAGTTTTAAAATGAAGTAAATGGGTTAAAAAAAAGCATTAAGAAATCTTTGAAGATCAATTTCCCAGCAGGAAATCTGTCAAAGCAATTAGGATCTACCCTGACTTGGGGAAACACAGTAGTGCTCAATTGATGTGCTCTTTCAAATAACTAAAGCATTTTTAGCTCTAGTGATCTGTGCTAGTCATACAGTCAGCCACCTGATGGCTCATACAGAGTTGGATCAACAACTGAGCTATGTAAAAAAAAATTTATAAGGATAAAACCTGTCAAATATACTATAGTTTTTATTAACATGAGAACAAAATAAACTGGGAAACATGAATTGGATCATTTTCAACCAGATGTCCTATAGATTCATGTTGGGAGCTGTCTGAACTCACTGGTAGAGTGAAAATTCTTGGTGAGGGTACGGCAAGTTTGCATGGTCTCTTGCCCCCAGATAGCTCCCAAAATCTACCCTCTTGAAACTTTCATTTCTCCTTAGGCACTAAACCTCAGATTGCTTTGCTTATTAGTGTCAGGAGAAGCCTTTCCCCCTGCCCTGTCCCTGAGGCATGATTGCACCTGGTCAGGGAAAAGATGAGTAAACTAGATACTAATGCAACATATAATTTTCCCCTAAGCAATTAACTGATAACTGACTACCTTCTGGGCCTGGACGCCTTTATAAAAGTCACTAATGCAATACAATGTATCAATCATCTTTGAGACTGTGAGAGCAGGCATTATGTTTCCTGAGAATCCTGTTTTTCTGGAAACTTTCTCTAAGAGTTATAAACAGCATTTTGACCCTTACTCATAAAAAACTGATCTTTACTTAACAATGCTGTTTGCCTCTTGGTGAAAAGTCACTTCCTTACGGCTAGACCTGAGGTTTTGTAAAAAATACCTATGACAACATGAGTGCCTGTAGCTAAATTTTTATGACAATCATTACTACTAGAATTATAACTTCTGTAGGACCCATATCCTGAAAAATTGTAAAAATCATCTATGAGAAATCATTTACTGATCTTTCTGGTCCTTGTACCTTTTGCCATAAATAAAGCTTGAGAACCAGACAGGGCAGAGATGCCTGCCAGAATGGCAGAGATGCCTACCAGAAGGGCAGGGGTGCCCATCTGGTGATCAGAATGAAACTCAAGATTCTCTCACTCTCTCTCGCTGACACCATCCATCCTTCAGGGGAACCCAGGACCTGCTGGAGCTGGACCCCTGTAGATTCAAACTAGTTTCAATTGTAGTATTTGTGCTCCTGTCTTTAGTTTTTATATTCTTTGAGGTGACAGCTTTGTTTTCTACTGATATATTCAGAAAGTAGTAGCAATTGAGGAAAAAGTCACATACTCAGGTCCTGAAGCTTTAAAAATTTGCTAAAACATCTATTCCACCACAACCTTAGCAAATAAGGTAATATCTGATTCAAAGGAAGTTGCCAGATTAATTTTGTGGTCATAGGACACCATGGATGCATTAAATTTTTTTAATGTTTATTTACCTTTGAGGAAGAAAGAGAGAGAGAGAGAGAGAGAGAGAGCGAAGGGGAGGGGCAGAGAGACAGGGAGACAGAATACGAAGCAGGCTCCATGCTCTGAGCTATCAGCAGAGAGTCTGACATGGGGCTCAAACTCACAAACCATGAGATTGTGACCTGAGCTAAAGTCAGACCTTAACTGACTGAGCCACCCAGGCACCCCAAGACATTCACATTTAATAAGTATCCTTTGGAAGATGTTTGCCAAAACTCTCTAACACAGGAAGAAATAAGTTGTTTCCTACATGGTGTTTTGCCATATGGGATATATAAAGTTTTCCTAAATTTGTGATATTAACGATTGCAAAATCATTTATAGGACTTAATAAGAAAATTGATAAATTTCCTTTCCTTCTGTCTACAACAATAATACACAATCTTCAGTTCTTGTAATGTGTTGGCAATCATCTGAAGTGCTTTAAGTGAAATAATATATGTAATCCTAACAACAACTATCACTGGTGGTTATTATTTCCAGTTTTTAGAAGCAAAAAATGAGGGAACAGAGAGGTTAAGTAAACTGATCAGTCACATGAACAGTGAGTAGCAGAGCTGGGATTCAAAGCCTATGTTTTTTAATCACAGCACTATGTAATTATCCTGAGAGCCTGGGCTGAGACTCTCCCGGTTCTCCCTCCATCCCTATTTATTTGTAGCTGTGGCTTTCCCATGGCTAGTAGGATATCTCTGTTAAGAGGAAACTTGGTTTTGCTTCAGAAAAGCTTAAGACACTTTACAATCTTTCTGACACATGTGAACAACAGGCCAATAATCAATACAAATTTTTGAGCCAGAGTCAGCAGAATAAACTTTTCAAAGGTTAGGCTAATATTGTTTCCAAAAATAGTATTCTAACATTCTGATATTTTATGGACATGGTGCCACCAAAAGTTTTTCATTTTAGATAACACAAATAAGAGAAGCATCGCACTATTTCCTCTCTTTTTGGATATTTACAGTAACTTTATTTACTCTAGCATATTCCCATTTTTTTGAAAATAAGATACTTTTTCATGGCACATCTGTTAACATTTTGAAGAACAGGGTTAAAACCACCCTAAGTTTGGTAAAACTGAATTATGACCAGTAATATGCTGGTGTTTAAAAACTGGCTTTCCAGAACAAGGAGGAAAGAAGGAGGGAAGGAAGGAAGGGAGGAAGGAAGGAAGGAAGGAAGGAAGGAAGGAGAAAAAAGAAAGAAAGAGAGGAAGGAAGGAAAGAAAGAAGGATGAGGAGAGAGGGGCTGGTTTGCAGTATTTGAATGTTGAATAAGAAAAAGATAGGCACAAACGTTTCTGGCAAGCTGATGAGAGCTGGGTTCAGCCACCAAATGTTTCTCAGTCTTATCAAAATGTAGCATCATCTCTTACATCATCATAAAAATTGGTATCTTTTGATGTGGAGGCAATTACACATAAAAGCCAAAAGGAATTTTTAAGGATTATCATTCAGTGTCTTGTCTGAATGACTTTATGTGGACTCAACACAGGCACTTGAAAAAGTCACATGTGGACTAAGTCACTACCAATATGGTTGTGAAGCCATAAGCTTTCTTCCAAAATTCCAACATTAGATGCGTATCAAGATTGCCTATATCCTAATAATTCTAGCAGTAACTACTTAAATATACTCCCATAACAAAAAGTATTATCAAAGAGTCTATTCTAAAGACAGAGTATGTACCTAGGTGGGAAAAACCGAAAGGGACTAACCATAAAAAGAAGTGAGAAATTTGAACACAGGTTTATTTCAAAGATCCACTGTTTATAAAGCTTTGCCTCCTTAACTGTGTGCCCTGTGGAGTCCCCTCTAATTCCTTGCAAATATTCCTTTATCTAAAGTTCCCTTATACATTACCATAAAAATAGCACATTGATATGTATAATCATTTCAGTCTCAAACTCTCTCATGAAACTCTTAGGCCAGCCATACAGTTACACCACTAGCTTTGAACCATGCCCATTATGTTGAAACTCTTAGGGAGAAAATTTTTTTTCTCTACCCTCTTTTGTTTATTGTTTGGACGCCTACACATAAAATTGACAAAAGGCAGATTACAAAGAGAAAAGACAGATTTTAGCCATGCACATACATAGGAGTTCAAAGAAAATCATGTCTCAAGGAGATAGGATTTGGGACTTCAACACATCTTGACAGGGGAAGGTGATAAGGGTACTTATGGGAAAACAAATAATTTTTAGAAAAGATAAATGGGTTCTTAGAATAGATGAGAGATAGGAAAGTTTGGGGACAGTGTCTGTTTAGGTAATTTCTTATTCTTTTGCTTGTTTCTGTCTAGTGATTCTGGTGGTTGTCTAAATGTGACACCTGAAACCTAGAACAAAACATAGGCAGTGATTTTATTGACATCAGCCATAGCAACATTTTTCTAGACATGACTCCTCAAGGTAAGAGAAACAAAAGCAAAATTAAACTAGGCACATCACAATAAAAGCTTTTGCACAGCAAAGGAAACCATCAACAGAACAAAAAGACAACCTATGGAATGGGAGAAGATTTTTACAAATGATATATCTAATGAGGTGTTAATTTATAAATATATAAAGAACTTATGCAACTCAACACCAAAAATAAAATCCCAGTAAAAATGGGAAAAACACCTGAATAAACTTTTTTCCAAAGAAGATATACAGATAACCAATAGACACATGAATTGATTCTCAACATCACTAATCATCAGAAAAATGCAAATCGAAGCCACAATGAGATATCACCTCACACTTATCAGAATAGCTAAAATCAAAATCCACACAAAATAATAAGGTTTGGCAAGCATGTGGAGAAAAAGGAAATCTTGTGCACTGTTGATGCACTGCCTGAAATCACAGGAGTACCAAATTCTTTTTTTCCTATACATCTGTACTTGTGATAAAATTTAATTTATGAGTTAGGCACAGTAAGATATTAACAATTGTAATAAAATAGAAGAGTTATAACAATATACTGTAATAAAAGTTATGTGAATGTGTGTTCTCTCTCAAAATATCTTATTGTACTCTATTTATCCTTATTCTTGTGATGATGTGAGATGATAAAATGGGCATGCAATGAGATGAAATGAGGGGAATGACATAGACATTGTGACATGGTGTTAGACTAGTATTGACCTTTTGATGACCCATCAAGAGGATCATCTGTTTCTGGACTCTAGTTGACCAATGGTAACTGAACCCATGGAAAGTGAGTCTGTGGATAAGGAAAGACTACTCTATGAAATGTTGAGGGAAATAGAACAACCTAAAATGTAAAGAGACATTGACTGAAGTAAGGAAACTAATCTGAGCAAATTATCCTTAAGTTTTTCTGAAACACAACTTCAGGCAAGGAAACATCATTGTGAATATCTGAGGAAAAAATGTCCAGCAAGTAGGGTTTGTTTCTTTGAGGATTTATGATAAGGCAATTTTTACCTGGTAGCCTACTTCTCTTTGAGCAAAGATTTGGTTTCCCTAAGGAGCCGGCAAAATTATGTACCTGAAGTCTATGAATACAAATCAAAGAGAAATACACGCAAATTAGTATACATAAATTTTAAAACCTGCCTATCAATTGAAATTGATCTCTAAGTCAAAGCAGAAGATCGTAAGAATATATAAGTGACATAATTCTGAAATTATTATAAATTAGCACACACTTTCAGGGTAAACTCAAAATACTTTAAAATATGGCATAGAATTTAACCAGATAGAAGACCATTTGCTGTAAACCATCAATACAGCCATGATAATGAGTGCCTGCTGAATGTCAGCATTTCAGCGTTGATTTCCTATTTTGTTTTCCTAACATTTTGCCCACCATTACCTAATATAATTTAAATATTCAGAAATCATATGTTGCTGAATATTTCAGTATTTAGTTTTTGAAATTAATATTACATTATGTATATTTCATGTATACTGTACCATAAATTGTAAGTTAATGCTAAGAAAACAAACAGTCATTGGTTGCATAAACACACCTTGTAAATGTACAGATTCAAATAAAATTTATTTTTATTGACATACTTCTTTTCCCTATAAATAGAATTTAGAAAAAAAAGAACAAGATTATTTAGCATATCATATTACATTTCAAATGAAGTATAAAAATGTACAAAGACTTGCAATAGTCATTGTGAATAATAATCAATTATTTTTAGTTTTAAAAATCTTTCTGGACCACCTGAGTGGCTCAGTCGGTTAAACATCTGACTCAGGTCACGATCTCACCATCATGGGATCAAGCCCCACACTGAGTCCCACCCTGGCTATGGAGCCTGCTTGAGATTCTGTCTTTCTCTCTCTTTCTCTGTGTGTGTGTCTCTCTCTCTCTCTGACTCTCCCCCATCAAAAAATCAAAAATCAAAATAAATAAATAGATAAGTAATTAAAAGTCTTTGTAGTACTATTAACTTCTGCAATATATATGGAAAATAGCATTTGGTTTGTTAACAAAGTAATCACAAAACTCAAGGGGAAAAAGTATACCATGCACTGAGTGCCTTTGAAGGTACCGGGAGAAAGAACATGAAGTGGAAATTAGGAGCTAGCAGCCCATATGAGAAAACACAGGCTCTTCCTTCTCATGCAGTGATTTGTAAACAACAATTACTAACTAGAGAAAATGAGAGGAAAACAGAGAGCTCAGCCAGGTGTTATTTTACGTCAGTGATTTACTCTATGTGATCAATGATGAGAACAAAATCACCCATATCCTCAGGAAGCCATGAATGTTTCAGAGCAGCTGTGGGAGCACCTGGCTACTTGTCCTATGCAAAGACCACCTCCATGGAGGAAGGCTCAAGATTTATTCCTCTCAGCTTCAACCAGAAACAATGCCAGTGAATCTGCTGTTACATAGCATTATGTCTTAAATGACAGAACAAAAGCAGTTTTACAGCCCATTTCGGATGACTTGGCAGGAATACACTTGTTTCCTCCTGAATCAGTTGTGATAGGAGCGTGTAACATTCCCTCAAGTGGCCAGTGGTATACTTATTTTCTCCCTTTATATATCTTCTGGAAACACACACGCATATGCACACACAGTTGTAAATAGCTCTCACTTTCAAAAAGTGAGAAGAAAATCCCCAAACACAGCTTTTTAAATATTTTACATCTAGGTTTTAATGAAAACAGAGAATCTTAGGGCTATAACTGACAAAATCTATGGAATCCAGCAGAATTTTACTGATCGAGATGTGTCAAACTATGGCTAGGGAAACAGAGCATAGCTTAAGGGGTAGAGCAGGTACAGGAATGAGGAAAATGCCTTTAGAATTAATAAAAAAGGGGCACTCTCAATCAATAATCAAATAAGTCAGATTATTTTTGGTGTTGCTTTTATTCCTCAATCCAAATACTTTTTTTTCAAGTGAGACAAATAATGAAAAGCATTGAAAATTTAATAAATTTGGATTTTAATATTATACAAATAAATTATAGTGTGTCCATTCTGCCGAGGGCAGAGGCTTAACCGACTGAGCCACCCAGGCACCCCTGAAACAAGATTTAAACAAGTTTTGAATAAAAGAGATCCACATAAAAGTTACCTGATGTGTTTGTGTGGCACGGTACTAGGCACTATGGAAGGTTAAGATCCTGAAATGCCATAATCACTGGGCAGACTTAGCTTCTTACCTCTTATATAACTGTAAGTTGCTTCTGTTTGATCCTATGTCCTCATTTTTAAAATGAAAATAACTGTACCTACAAAGTTACAATATATAGTAGATGATATATGTGAAATGCACAGGAAGCTGAAAACTGAAGTTTAATATATTATTATAGGGACACCTGGGTGGTTCAGTCACTTAAGCATACAACTGTGGCTCAGGTCATGATCTTGCAGTTCATGAATTTGAGCCCCACGTTGGGCTCTGTGCTGACAGCTCGGAGCCTGGAACCTGTTCAGATTCTGCGTCTCCCTCTCTCTCTCTCTGCCCTACCCCACTTACAGTCTATCTCTCTCTTTCAAAAATAAATAAACATTAAAAATTTTTTAAATATATTATATACTCTATAAAGAGGAATATCAAGAACTTATGATAAAGGCAGTCAACATTTTTTAGGAGTTCAGACATCAAAATCAATTCTATCCAAAGTGATTAAACAAGTCTTTTTAAAAATTTTTTTATATTTATTTATTTTTGAGAAAGAGTGACACAGAGTGTGAGCAGAGGAGAAGCAGAGAGAGAAGGAGACACAGAATCTGAAGCAGGCTCCAGACTCTGACAAACATTCAGCACACAGCCTGATGTGGGGCTCGAACCCATGAACTATGAGATCATGACCTGAGCCGAAGTCAGATGCTTAACCAACCAAGCCACCCAGGTGCCCTCAACAAGTCATAAACTAGTTCATGGTTCTATCCGAAGGAGAAGAACAATTTATCTTATATTATTAACCATTCCTTAAATGGGAATCTTTCTTCTAAAATACCCCAGGTCATCCATGGGTCATTTCACAGCCCCAAAGTGGGACTAAAACTGTTATGTGTGTTTTTGCATCTTAGGTGACAAAAGCAAAGAAAAAGATTGGTTTTCCTTCTTAAGACATCCAATAAGCAAATCCATAACATTTATAAAACTAATTTTCATAAAGCTTCTTGGTTTAAAATACTTTTGAAGCCAGCGTTCTTCCATCATCCTTTTGTATCAAGGATGACAAAAATACAGGGAAAGATTAAAATTTAATGACTCCTCCATAAGCCACATGTATTACTTTATGGTCATAGCTTATAAATATATTCGTATTTAGGTTTAAGTTTTTGAAGTTTGTTAACTCTTCAATTATATTTTTAAAAACAATTTTCAGAATCCTACATAGCTTTGAGATGACAAAGATGAGTTAGGCTTTTAAAAATAAAATCATCTTCCTTTTAAAGTAGTTTCAAAAGGCATGGATAATATAATTTGTTAATATAATTTAAAAAATCAGTAATTATTGGTCAATTGTTAGATTTATTTCTGTTTGTTTCTTGTTACATCTAGTTTTCCTAGGCTAGCATGAGAAACCATTATTAATAGCTTGATATGATTCCATTTAAAAATGTATATATGCATATATGTATATATTATGCATATATATGCATATATATTCATTATATTTTTAATAGACATCCCAGGGTTCAGTTTTATTCAGAGCAATGAATAAAAACTTTTCATTTAGAAGAAACTCAGCTATAGGCTTGGAATCTGTACTCAAACTATGCATGCAATAATATTATTCTGCTAATACAATTGATTTGCTGCTGCATTTGTTTGTTATTTGTCAAATGTTAATAGTTTTAATTTTTTAACACTTATTCATTTTTGAGAAACTCTAGAGCATGACTGGGGAAGGGGTAGAAAGATTGGGAGACACAGAATCTGAAGCAGGCTCCAGGCTCTGAGCTGTCAGCACAGACCCCGACATCAGGCTTGAACTCACATACTGCACCATCATGTCCTGAGCTAGAGTCCAATGCTCAACTGACTGAGCCACCCAGGGGCCCCAGCGTTAACAGTTTTAAATAGAATTGTTCAACTACTATTTAGAGCAACCCTTACAGTGTTAGTGTCAGGCACAATATTTCATTTTTCTTCATACTTCTGGTTCTGGGCTTCCTCTTCTTTAATAAAGTCTGTTTTGATGTTGAAGGCTTTGTGGATCTTTTTGTTTTCCTCTTGATTATATTGACAATAGTCTTGAGTATAACATCAAGAAACCTTTGATGCCTAAGTGTTTTGCAGCCAGAGTAAGTACAGAAAGTGTTCCTTGGTGAACTTTCAGGGATTCTTAGCCCCAAACAGGTATATTATGTTTGCTTTTCTTTATTTTCATTATCCTCAAAAAGAGGGTCATCTCTGCAGTAATAAATGACCTTTTCATAAATACTGATGAGCTAATATTTGGTAAGGAGACTAGGTCATCATATACCTCATCATCCATTCCCAAATCTTCCAACGTGGTCTTGATAGTTATACAATTTAGTTATACAATAGTTATATAGTTTAGTTAACAATTTGGGAGTATCTACTATTTAGAATTTTTAATACTTTTTTAATGTTTATTTATTTTTTAAGGAGAGAGCCAGAGTGTGGGCAAGATAGAGGCAGAGAGGAGACACCGAATCTAAAACAGGCTCAGGCTTGAGTTATCAGCACAGAGCCTGATGTGGGGCTTGAACTCATAGACTGCAAGATCATGACCTGAGCCAAAGTCAGACACTTAACCAACTGAGCCACCCAGGCTCTCCTAGAATTTTTTTTTTAAATCATAACATACATGTTGACTTACATCTTGTTTTTGTCACTTTAAGTATGACACTTATTTTCCCATGGCTGTGTATCTACATCGATTTTAAAACAGCTTCATTAAAATCTATTGTATGGTGTTCTCTCAAGCTTCCAAACTTCTTTTTAAATGTAGCAATAAAATTTGTAAAGCTTTATCCATTCATTATATTATTTTTTTAAAGTTTATTTATTTTGAGAGAGATATAGGGAGGGGCAGAGAGAGAGGGAGAGAGAGGATCCCAAGCAGACTCCATGTATCAGTGCAGAGACAGTTTGAACCCACAAACTGCAAGATCATGATCTGAGCCAAAATCAAGAACTGGATGTTCAACCAGCTGAGCCACTCAGGAGCCCCTATTCATTATTCATTATTATTTTAACGATTTATGTTTTTGCAAATTTTATCACTTAGGTGTCTCCCTTCCACAGTAGTAATTAAAATTATTTTAGTTGTTATGTATAAATGACTTTCCTGCTCATGTTTTCCTTTTTTGATGCTATTTAAATGGGCTTGGTTTTTTTCCCTATACATTGAATAAATTTTTGATGAATTAATTGATTCAGGAGGAGTTATAGGCCCAGGAGTTACAAACCATATTCAAATATAACTGAGACCCAGGAGTTACAAACTATATTCAAATATAACTATATTTTAATCCATTTATATAATTTATATAATTGTACAGTTCAAATAATAGTATTTTTACCTAGAAAAATTGCTAGAAACCAGTATTCTTGAATTTAATAAAATGGGATGTCATTAATAAAGAAATTTTTTGAAGTTAAGCTGAGAAGGGACACGTTCTTGATCTTGGTCTTCTGGAAGGACCAACTCTCTGAGATACTGGTGAATAGCATATATTAAATTCTTATAAAATACTGGCACAACATATATCTTTTAACTAAAAAATTGACATGTAATAATAAGGTCAGCAGAATCTCAGGCAGGTCTAATTTGGGGATACTTTGTTTTTCTTTATATTTCAAAGAAACTGCATTTTATATCATCTGTCATATAAATAATTTCTCAAATGCCTCTGGAATTATATAATAGTCACTAGAGGTATGTGGTATAAATTACTATAAACAGCAGCCTAAAGACAAGCTTAATAGTCAACACATTAAATCAGCCAATCATAGACTAATAAAATAGAAATATGCTGAAAAGAACTTTAAAGATAGTGTTTTACTCTCTATAATTAAGTGCTGACAGTGTTGTAACATTTTGACTTATTATTTAAAAAGTGGTTTTTCACTGTGAACTCCACAGGTAGTCAGTTTTCAGTGCAAACATTTCCACAGTTTTTCACTTGTCTTGTCAAGCTACCTACCAGCATCAGACTGATATGGTTGAAAGAAGTAGAGTGACCAAGCTTTGTGTTACATGATATTAAAGTATTTTTTTGAGAAAGACTTTTGAAATTCAGAGCTAAGGTCTTTTTTTAAAATACAAAACAACATTAACTTGGAGGAAAAACTGGGAAAAAAATTAGTCCGGTATCACCAATAGCTTAAGGTGGTATCATCAGAAAGAGGAAACCTCTCCCTTTGTTAATAAGAAAGGCAGAAAAGTGAGAAACCTGACAGACTGTAGGTTAAATAAGGAAAATCTTTAGGATGAGAGTATCCAAAATACTTTTTTCAAAATATGTTTGAAAGAAACAGATACTTTTTTAAAGTAGTTAAATTATCAATGAATTAAGTAATTAAATAAATAGAATTTTTTATCACTGCTTTAGAAACTTGTTTGTTTTGTTTTCATTTTTTAGAAACTAATTTTTTTTAAACCTACCCATTTTCTGTACAGATTCATAAACGTATCCCAAATTAAGGTCTTTAAAGATAAACCAGTTGAAGTGTTGTAATTTTCCTGTTACTACTGTAATAACAAATTATTAGAAATTTACTGTTTCCAGAACAATACATATTTATTATCTTATAGTTCTAGACATCAGAAGTCCAACATGAGTCTTATAGGGATAAAAAAGAGGTGTCAGGAGGGCTAGTTCCTTCTGCAGGCTCCAAGGAGAATTCATTCCTTCCCTCATCTACTTTCTACATTCTTTGGCTACAGTCTTTGGCTAAGAGCCTTCTCTTCTGTAGACAAGTTGCCTCCTGCTTTCCTTTTATGGCACTTGTGATTATATCAGGCCCACCTGGGTAATTCAAGATAATCTTTCCATCTCTAAATCCTTAGCTTAATCAAAACTGCGAAGTGTCTTTTACCAGAGAGGAGCATTCACAGATTCTGGGGATTAGAAGTGAATCTATTTGTGAGCCACTATTCATCCTATCACAACTGTCATATTGTGTTATTCACAGGTATAGGACAGCAATAGAAATCAGAAAGAAAACAAAGCATAATTTCTTCTGTATACTTCAAACTCATAACCAGATTTCAACCACATGGGGAAAGTAGGTAATAATATATGTTACCATTAAACTTGGATTACAAGAAAAACATCAAAATAAAAGCATATGAGGCAAATACTACTAAGATATATTTTGTTGTATAAGCATTATATATTTAATAACTATTTCCAAAACAAGAAATAGATCAAAAATAGTTTGGAGTATGCTTTTAGGTTTCAAAAATGTCAATTAATGTGATAAATACCTCATTTACGAAACTTCATAGGTAGAACTGTATTGATTACAGCATGTCTCTTTCCTGAGCATCTACTGAATGAAACACTACTCCATATTCTTGCTTGAAAACTATACCCATTGGTTCATTAGCAAAGAAAAAAGGAAAATCATAGTCTTAAAAGTGTGTTCTGATTTGCAATTTATTATCTATCATTATTTATTATGCTATTATGATTTATTTATTATGTTATTCACATTTCATTATGTCATTGATTATGCCACCTCCCCACCCCTACCACACACACACAGGCACTCATACATCTCTCTGGAAAGAAACACAGGGAAGTTGAGAAAAGAAAAGAATAAAGAAAAGAGAGTGAAAAAACACTAAAAAAGGAAATGAAGAAAGAAGAGAGGAAGGAAGGGAAAGGATAGGAAAAAGAGAGAGAAAAAAAAAAAGAAGTAGGATAGATGAACAAAAATGAAGAGTTAATTTCATTAATGCTAAAGGTGAGAACCAGGACCTAGGTTAAAGTTACAGGAAGAAAACAATGACCCCATATGAGAATTTCTTAACAATTAGAGATTCTCCAACAGAAATGGATAGCCTTATGAAGTAGTATACTCTTTAGAGCACTGTTGAAGCAAGAACTGGATAGTCAGCTAACAAGGATATGTTGAGGAATTTTCTGTGTTGCTGAAATAATATACTAAATGACTTACAAGGTCTATCCTAATACTAAGATTCTACTGTTTAACATTCATTGTGAAGATTTTCATTGTCACAAATACATGTGTGTAGGAGTGTGCTCGTGCTCTCTCCCACCTCTCTCTTTTTGACCTAAACACACACACACACACACACACACACACACACACACACACACTTAAATCTTAATTAGGATCAAAATAATTAACTAGAATACTTTGTAATTATTTCAGGTATGTCTGGTCCCGCCCCAGCCAGCGGGGTGGTAAATCGGGTCCATTCCTGAGGGAGGGAGAGAGAGTAGGGCAGGAAGGGGGCGCACAGAGAGTGAGGCAAGACAGCGATTTCTGATCAAGCCCCCATTTATTAAGAGAATAATCCACACCTATATAGGATTTGGGGCTGGAAACTGACCCAGGTTGGTTGCCAGGTAACAGAGTCAAATGATTATTAGAAAAAGGGGAAACCGAAACTGAAACTCTGAACACAGCATCAAAAGGAGAGCCCAGACTTTTGTCTGCAATACTGGGCAGGGGAAGATTAGCACTGCATAGGCCCGAATGCGGTTGATCTTTTGTTCATTTTGGCTTTTCTCGTCTGGCCCAGTATGACTGTCTCCGAATCCTGGACCAGGAAATGCACTCTCCTAGCCTCCAGATGTAAATCTTG
>NC_043704.1:45279132-45280144 GCF_006229205.1 Suricata suricatta
TTTGGCTTTTCTCGTCTGGCCCAGTATGACTGTCTCCGAATCCTGGACCAGGAAATGCACTCTCCTAGCCTCCAGATGTAAATCTTGGTTTTTTGGTCGCTCCCTGGAGAGCGATATATCCTTGCCTGAGGCGGCCAAAACTCTAGGCAGCTCCCAACACAGGTATTTCCATGTATTCATCAGAAGATAACATGCATCCTAATGTGAATAAAATCTCCTTTGTTCACTAACTCCACTATGTACTTTTCTTATTTTGCTGTGTAGTTCTTGGTAAACTATTTGAGATTCAGAAAATGTAGTAATCAGGGTTGTATTAAAACCATTTTCAAAAATGTGGTAACAGATTCAACAATCATTTATTTTTGAAGGTCAAAGCTAAGATTTTGAAGGCTTAAGAAAGAATGTATATCAGAAATACGATTCTACTGAAAACTATACTGAATACACAATTCTTTACTCAGGAAACAATGCTTGAGCCTTCATGTCTTTTGATTAGCCTCTGATCTGACAAACTCCAGAAGATATTATTTCCCTGACTATTTCTTTCTTTCTCTGACTTTTTAGAATCAGAAGTAAAAATCAATAGTTGCCCTCCGTGTTCTAAAATTAGTTTTTCTTATGTGAAGAAATTAAGTGTATTTTCTCCTTATGTTTGTTGGTACTACAGTGTTATCACAATATGCCAAATTCAGATGTTATATAAACTCAGGTTATTAATAAAACAAATTTGTCAAATATATTCAAAACAAATTCTTGAGGTTTCATGTATTGATGCCATATTTTAAAGTAAAATTCCATTTGGTGCTAACCTCAGAAAAAAGAAAATGCAGTATTTGGAATGTATATTGACCTATAAATTGTTTCCCACGTCCTCTGCTTTAATTTATTAACTGTTTAAAATGTGTGCCTAGTGTATATTAGGCAGCTCTTTTCAAAAACAACAGATTAATACATAGTATGGTTCAGAAAATCCAAATTATGTAAAGCACTTTTCTCTGTAAAATAACAAAAT
>NC_043704.1:45280244-45289795 GCF_006229205.1 Suricata suricatta
GGAGACTTCAACATTAGAGGAATGATCTGATAAAGTAGAAACATGATTGAATATTTTTCCATGAAAGTAATAATTATGGAGACTATGAAAATATGGAATAGGATTTCAATTTTGTATAAAATTATATTTTGCAACTATGTAAAATATAGATATTTATGTATAAAAATGATGTGCAGAAGTGAAGGCATTTTAGAGTTTATACAGTTCTTGAACACTGAAGTCCATGTGTAAGTGAAGAGAAAATAACAGTAGTACTTCCCAGATTAAAGAATAGATTTTCTTTATTTCTATTTTATCAAAGTATAGGAGAGGACTCAAAAAATTTAGATGATACACCTGTACTGTTATTAACCAGTGGAGAACTGGAAATAGAAAAGATAACACCTGTATGTTAATCAATAGTTATTCTAATATGCTGCCATAATTGAATTTATTATCAGTTTTGTGAAGATTATATCATTTGACCTTCAGTGCTAAATAATTATGTGGCAAAATGTAGTCCACTGTTAATATTATTGCCTTATAACATTGTACATTAAACTGAAAATTAACCATAAGATTGTATACATGAAAAGAACATTTTTAAAAATTATAATGAATTGTTATATTTAAGTCAACTTCTAATTGTTTGAATCATCTTAAAGTTATTTCTCCATAAAACTCCATTAATACACTATTATACTATCATTCAAGAAAATTAATGAAATTTATCAATGGTAGTTTATTAGTACTGAATATGATTCAATTTGAATTGTGAATTATCTGAGCACTTTTTCCTATTTACCATGCTGTCCACTTCTGTTTTAGCTTAACACAAACTCTTCTGCTTTTTAGAGACTTCTGTAATTTTCAACACTCATTTTTAAGAATATATGTCAGTGCAACAATAATACTTCCATTGAACAGCTGGAAAGAGTTTTAAATATAATTTCTAAAGTACTTATTTCCTTAGGAGACCCAAACTTGTCATTCTCACTAATTTAAGAAATACTTTATCCTAAGACGCAAAGGCAACATTCAGAAAAAAAATGCCAAACTTAATACTTGAGCTTAGATATTTAAAGTATATGTATATATTAATCATAGAGACTTTTTTCAAATTCTGTTCTCACCTGCAGTTGATTAATTTGAATAGATTTCTGGAAATGAGTTGGAAAGACATTGTGAATTCATAATGATAATTCCAATATGAGTTTATTATTACAGAGTTTTATGTACCTTCATTGATCTGATATCTCTATCTCCGTTTCCTGTTGAAAAAAACACAAACAGACCTAGTCCTCAATAACACCAAAATAATTACTCATTTGCTTTAACCTTCAACATATGCACACAGATTCAGATTTACAATATGAATACAACTAACAACAATATCATTACTAAAAATAGTTTAATAATTTTTGCAGATTGTTTTAATCCTTAAAATTATCTCTTTGGGATATATGCCAAGTTACTATGTGTGCCTCAATACACAGGTTTCATTTTTAGTTTTTGAGATTGCTCTTTTAAATAATTTGCTTTCTAAGCATTTAACTATTGACAGGGTTCCAAAGTAAATCTTCAAGGGAAGGCATACTGAAACTTCTAACTTTTAACCTTATTTTGTCCATCCTGTTGCATCCCACCACTAAGGTTGACTATTGTTGTCATTTTTTTATTTTTAGGCTTATCTTTAAATAGCTTTTTATACATTTTCCCATCTTACTTTTTTCATTTAAAAATATATCCTGAAAAAACTCCATATTTATGTGGAGTATTTATAGTCATAATTCTCTGGTGGATGTAGCATAGTTTTTCAACTAGTCTCTTTTTGATGGACAGTTAAATTATTTCCAGTCTTTACAAATAAATTTCAGTGAGTAATCTTATAAATATGTCACTTTGTGTTTGTTCAGTGTATCTTTGGGATAGATTCCAAAAAGCCCAAGTGTAAATGAACATATAATTTGCCTTAAATTGTTAATTTCCCTTCATAAAAGTTGTACCATTTTGCATTCTCACCGACAATGTACTAAAGAGCTTTCCCCATAGCATAGTCAGTAGAGCCTGGTGTCAAATTTTTGGATTTTTGCCAATCTGATTGGTGAAAAATGGTATCTCAGTATATTAAATTTGTATTTTTCTTTTTATGAGTGAATTTTAGCTTCTACATAAAAACCTATTGTTTTTAAATATTAGAATGCTTAAAAATGAGTATTTTGTTAGTGAAAATTATGATATATAATTCCAGGGAAATCTTGGAAGTTTAATGCAAGATTACTTTAGGTTAGGATTGGGTTGTTAAAACAATGTTATATAGAGGAAAAAAGACATACTTCTGAAAATAAACTTCAGAAGTTAAATGTTTCAATTTTATCTAAATGTCACAGAAACCATGTAAAAGAAATAATTCTCACATTGATATGCAATAATTTACTAAAGATAAGATGTTTGTAATGTAAAGTTTTATGAAGTACTAAGACTTTAATAAGTACTAAGTCTTGAAGAGAAAGAAAAGCCTATAAATGATCTTGTAATTTAAGAGTATTTTTCTATAGCAGATATAGATTTGATAAAATATAGGATCCAAATGTATTGTATCTCATGTCATAGTCTAAAACCAAAGCCATTTTAAAGATAAATGTCCTCCTCTAACAAAGATGAAGATAATGAGTTCTGGCTATCATTGTTGGGCTATTTGAGTTTTTCCTATGTTCCCTAATAGTGCTTCCAAATATATTTTAATACTTTATTTGAATTAAATAGAGTAGATCCTGAGCCTTTCTCATTAATCTGACATCAACAACTGCTATCTTCTTCAACAAGAAGTATATTTTCCTTGGAAGACAAAATACTAAAGAAAGGATTATGGAGAATGATTCCTGCCAATTAATTCTTAGTTATTTTCTTTCCTTTCAGCACCTTCCCTGATAGGTGTGGTAAGGAAGGACTGGGCATCCCAAAATAGCATTGCCCTATCATGGCAAGCACCTGCTTTTTCCAATGGAGCCATTCTGGACTACGAGATCAAGTACTATGAGAAAGTAGGTCTTATTTGGAGCTTCCTAAAAATCTACATATACATATATACATATATATGTATATATTGAGCATGTATATATTGAGCATGAGTATATTACTTTACTTTAAAACCTGTTCTTTGCCATAACCTCATACCTACTATGTCTTCGAAAACTCTCTAATTTACTATTGTGCTTATACTTAATTTGTCTTGTTTTATATCAGATTATAAAGTTAGAAGACACGAGATGTTCATCTCTGTCATGATTTACTATAGGGCTTTTTTCAACATAGTAAGAGTCAGCAACTCCTTCAATTTACAATTTACCTGACATAACATTATTTCTAAAATTCACTTGGAAGACATAGTAAAATGGAATTGCTATAACCTAAAGAGAGAGTTTGTGTAGCCCATATTGTTTGTTAATGAGTTTAAAGTTACAGTTAACTATAATTTGGAAAGAATGACTTAAGGGGTAAATGTTAATAGCTGATGAATTAAAATGTTTCTTTCTATTTAGGTCAGGTGTTTTACTTTTTTAAGAAACTAGCAAGATAATTCTGGTTGATAAATCAACTTAATCTTAATTTTCATTTTTGTCATTTAAAATTGTTCTTAATTACTATATCTTCCCAAATTACATACTTCCTTACCTTTATCATATTCACTTTATGTTTTTCCCCTTATTTCTCACTATTATGATATTGTTATATATAATAGCAGAGGACATAGAAATTCTAAGATGTCTCATTGTGCCAATACTGCTCTGGAATATTGATAAAGGGAACATTAAATTTTTTAAAATAATGTAAAGGTATATATAATTTCTAGTTGTACACTAAAGTCAGAAGAAACTTCTTGCATTTCTGTAACTTACTAGAAGCAAAGGAACATCATAAACAAATTTTTATTTCCTCTGAAGAAATATAGGACAAGAACAGAAATAGAAGTCTATGTTTTTCTCTTCTATTGCTTCTGAGCAAATGTATATTGGCAAAAGGGAGAGGTAACTCAGTAGCCTGCTTGTACCCACTTTTGGCCTTCTAGTAATTTCAGCATTATGTAGTCAGTGAAAACTGTCATTATCATGAACTCACATGAGTAACTCCACAGTCTAGGAAAAGAGAAATTTACTGAGTTTTAATTGGATTACTGATTGTTCACAGCCAGCATGTGCTCAGAAATCCTGTTGAGCTCTCCTTTCAAATATTACAACCTCTAGCATGCTGTCACAAAATAAACATATATTCTGTCTACTAGATTAAATAGGTCCTTAGGTATGCAAAAATTCTCATTATTTAAAAAGCAATGGGCACATATATATTAATAACTTTTCATAATGAAAATATCCTCTATGTTTTATAAAGGCTATATTTTGTACACAGACAGTAATTCTCATTTCATAGTCATTTATGTTTCAAATGTTTGAAGATGAAGATAATTTATAATATTTCCAATTAAGGACAAACCACACAGATTCTGTAAAAAGGGAACCATACTCATCCAATCAAAATTTTAGAAATCAGTAAGATGCTGAAAGATGCTAAATGACATAATTTTCATGTTTTAATGGTGAAATAAATAATATTATGAGGGAGTCTATTTTTTAAGAAAATGGCAATGATCCAGTGCTATGGAGTTACTAAACATATAGTAAGCATGGAGTTGGAAGCCAGGGATTTCTAGTTCATGATCTGATTATGACTCTCATTATATCTGTGGCCAAGAAAAGTCAATTCATCTTCCTATGTCTCACACTTCACGTTTACAAAATGGAAATGAAGAAAGTTATCAAGTCTTCTAGTGGGCTGTAAGGATTAATTTTATAAACAGACTCAAAGATGAAAATCAGTATTAGAAATAATTTGATTTAACTTAAAGAATTAGGGGGGTGCCCGCGTGGCTCAGTCAGTTAAGTGTCTGACTTTAGTTCGGGTCCTGATCTCACGGTTTGGGAGTTTGAGCCTGGTGTCAGGACCTGTGCTGAGAGCTCAGAGCCTGGAGCCTGCTTCAGATTCTCTGTCTCTTCCTCTCTCTGTCCCTCACCTGCTCACACTCTCTCTCACAAAAACACGTAAACAATTTTTTTAATGTTTAAAGAATTAGGGAAATATTTGACATATAATACAACATAGAATCAGTATACAATAAAATGAGAATTGTATGTTTTCATATGTAGAGGCAACGAGTCAGAGTCAAAGGTGTTAGAATATCAAACCTTTCAGAGTAAGCATAAAATGATTAATAAGATTAAAACTTTTCCCACCTATGGCTTCAAATTTTAACTACATTTTACCTATTAACTTCTATAAAACTATTTCTCCATCCAAGCAAATATTTTTATAAAACTAATAACTAGGGCAACTTACAACAGAAGTCCTAGTTGGAAGTGCTAATTTCCTTCTTTATTAGGAACCTAAATATCGTTCAGTAAGAAAAGCAAAATACAAAGAAGTATATGTACAAATGATCCTAATTTTGGAACACAAATATCCCCTCATAGGTGTATATGTATGCATGGTTGCATAAATATAGAGAAAGATAGAATGGGATAAAGTGTACACCCTGTTGTTTTGAATGTTGCCTGTTGAGTTGGAGTGCTACGGGGGACAGAAATACATAAATGGAGGCAAGGAAGAGAGAGGGAAGTAGCAAGCTTGGGTAAATGTGGATGGATGGATGATGGATGGATGGGTCCTAAATGTTATTGCCCATAAGCAAGCCCTGAGATAGGATTTTGTTAACAAGTGATTATTTAAGAAAGCTCCAGAAAAACCGATTGAAGAATGGGGAAGGAGGACTATAAAGTAAGATGCCAGTCAAGCTCAGTGATCGAAGGAAGCCCTGAATTAAATTACATCTTAGAGTTCATCCTATGGAGATAAAAGAAGCTGAATGCCCATGCTCTGGCTCCAGTCAGTCACTGACTACAAGTCTTAATGAGGCGTACAGAAAACAGTCATTGGCGTTTCTAGTTCTCTGTAGTGGCTTTGGTAGCCCAAGTTTAGGTCTTTAAAAATATTCTAGGTACAAGCCGTTAGAGTCAAAAAATATATAGGCACTTGGTGACAGAAGTGGGAGCAAGAACAGATTAAGGTGATCCAAAGGGACCCATCTGGTGGTGCATCAACTATTAACTACGGTAGCTCAGTGCTTAGAGAGCTGTCAAAGAATTTTAATCTTCAGCTCATTGTAACATTCATTTTCTCCTCAGTCTTTAATAATGGTGCCTCAGTCTTTAATTTATAGCATTTTAAACCTTCCATTTCCTTTTAATCAAAGTCACTCTGTATTGCTAACTCATAATTAATCCACAAATAATCAATATTTACACTGTTCTCTGAGGAATTCATATTGTTTTATTAAGTTCTCCTTGAGAACATTATTCTATAAATCAGGAAAGAAGTTTAGTGCTTAGAATGTGCAGTATCCGCAAATATCTGAGGTCAAGCACCTCACTGCTGTTACCAGTGACTTTTTTGCAGAGAATGTGTAATTTAAGAAAAAGGCACAGGCCTGGGTGGTCAAAAATTTAAGTTTGGCTCTGGTCTTAACTTTCTTACTCTGTTTTTTTTTTATCTGTAAAATAAGAGTAGAAAGATAATCTCAGTTCTGTTTCCAGATGTTCTATGTTTTCATCCATATAGTTTATAGATATGTTATCCCATAACTCAGATAACTATAGTTTTTTTAATTTATGTCTACTGAAACTAAATGCACACATACACATTGTAAAAAAATATTTTTCCACAGGGACCAGTATTTTTCACATTATAATTACATATAAAAATTAAGACCTAGCTACCATTGTCTTCTGTGTGTGATGAGAGAGGTATGGAGAAGAAAACATATTGCTCGTTGATTATAACTAGTTGGATATTGTCCCATCAGTTAATTACATCCTCCCCAATTCTTAGTTACTTTTTTCATACTCAAAAAATATTTCATTTGTTAAACTCAAGTAAATGAAGTTTCAACTTGAAACAACACTTAAAATAATGAAGAAAGTCAAATATATTACCATAAAATTATATATGATTTACTTACTAACAATGCTTTTCTCCAAAAGCAGAGCCTACTCATAATGAGGGAACTGTTAAAAATAAAAGACGATTTAGGTGATACAACTACACTTTATTTAATACTTTGTGAAGTGGACAGTCTCTTTTTAGAGACCATGAAATGGGGTAGAAGGCAAGAAAGTTTTATAGGATAAAGAACAAAGAGGAAAAAAATAGAAAATATCTGATTAGGTGGGACCACATATTTAACCTTGTCTGGGATAAAAAGGAAGAAGGAAAGAAGTATAGAGTCGGCTTGGTGCTTGTGGATGGGCTGAATATGGATATTCTGTGGTTTTGGTCAGAGAATTTACAGGGAAACAAAAGTTGTATTTGTTTTGTTGCTGTGGTACCCCTGGTGGGGAAAAAAACTAAGACATTATCTGCTCCCAACCCCCGAGTCTCCACCTCTGAAATCTGCAAACCCTCTTGGCAGTTATAAAATACCAAAGATTCCCTTGAACATCACACATGCCCTTTCGTTATCTCTATTCTTCCCTTCTCTCTTTACTCTTTTTGTTCACATTCTCTGTTTTTCCTCTCCTTTTGTTCTCTGCCCAAGGCACTTTTCTTTCTCCTGCTTCTTTGTTCTTTTATTATAGCTATCAAAGTCAGTCTTGATTAGAGTCATTTATCTGTGTCTCTGACTCTCTCACTAGTTTGTGAACCCCTGAAGAAAACAGATCATTTCTTGTGTTTGTCACTCAATGCTCAATCAGTGCCTAATGCTGAAACAACTGTTTGCTTTCAGTTATATTCTAAAGAAATTAGTAAAAATCCTTTCATTGTTCAGCACTCATTCCCAGAAAAGTGAGAAAAGTCACTCAGACACTGTGAAATTAACCCAGCAATTTAAAAAACAGAGAAAAAAAGCCTCTAGAACTCCCCATTTCTACCCGTTCATAACAAAGACCCATACACAGATGTCTATCAACCAAGAGGATTTCTATTATTACGTAGAATATAAGCCTATGAGGGCAGGGATTTCCTTTGTCTACTTTCACACCCCCAGCACTAGGACAGGCACACTGCTAATAATTCATGGACAATGGTTGGCCAGTTACATGCCAAGTAGCATTGAGATAAATATTATTACTCTTCCCATTTTACAGATGAGGAAATTAAAGCACAGGAAATCAAAATCACAGAGCCAGAAAGCAGTTGTTAATATTCTTGGTACTTGCATCACAATCAGATGTCTCAAAAAATCAGTGCTTTCTGCTGATACTAATATTCTGGGTTCCCTGAGGCCAAACACTTCATTACTCTCCAATGCCCATTTCGCATCTGTAAAATGGCAGTGATAAAACACACCTATTTCAGCAGGGGGCTTTACAACTCCACTAATTGCAAACTGGTAGCTCATTTTGCAAACATGAATCCCCCATAAAGGTTCATTATTCTTACATCCAGTATTTAAAGACACTGTGACTGGTAAAGTATTTTCCTTAAAGTTCTCTTGTTAATTTTTACGAGTCAGCAGTTTTTAGATTTTGTTCAAGAAAACTCATCATGAGAAAGGAAGCATTTCTTATATCCAGATGGTCAATAATTATGTACATAAAATACTGAATTAATGCATCTACCATTGTTTCACCTAGTTTACTCATAAAATATCTATAGTTTTGTATAAAATTACATAATTTCATGTCATGACAGCAGCATCTTGTTTAAAAAAAAGGTTAGGAGATTTGTAGGTAGCTTTCGATGATGGGAAATATTTTTATCTGTCAGGGGTGATTTAAGGTAGTAGGCTCTTTAGAGAGAAGTTTGCATTCATGGTGTCAAGGTGTCATGAAGCATGTCGTGAAGTCACATACCAAACTTTATACAAGTCTCTTTGTTTCTCCCCTCCTTTCTTATTCCACTTTCTCAAGATAGTTTTACCCCAGATAACCATTCAATAAACACTGAATATCTTTTTTTTCCTAAAGATAACATAATCAGTATATCTACACTTAATTTCATTAAAAATAAAATAATTATAGAAATTTTTAAAACCTCCATTTTTAGAAAATGGACAATATATATTCCTAATTTTCTTTTGTTATATTTCCTTCACTTTGGTATTTGAAGAAGTAAATTTCCTCTTCACTTCCAAATGCTACTCTTAACCTTCATCCACTCTTTAGGTACAGAAGCATATCTTCTTCTTCATTTTTTGTACCCTCCTTTCCCTGTGGCCATCTCTAACTTATACATTTTGCAACCTAAATGTAAACTTGCATGTAAACCTACATGTGGTTATTATGTAGGAGCTAAAAATAGTGGGATAGAGAAAAGGGCGTAAGGATCACCTGAATCTCAAGAGGGTCTTGTGGAAAGTAGGACTATGATTCAGTTGATTGGAGGTGTATTGGGTACATGAGGATTTACATTGGGAACCAGCTCCTGGGGAATGCTAATAGCGCTGCTCCAAGGACTGTGCATTGAACTGGAAGTCTCTAGAGGCCCTGATTCTCCATTACCTCACTTTATCAAGTGTGGAT
>NC_043704.1:45289895-45318098 GCF_006229205.1 Suricata suricatta
AAAAAAAAACTTTATACCTAAATGTATAGATCAAAATTAAGTTTTAAACATAATGAATGTCAAAATTTATGTTCTTGTTTCCAAGAACAGTAAAACCACGCTCCCTCTGTCATGCTCAAAGGGCCTGGGATTTTTTGGGCCATATATAGTCACCAGAAGTGCAGTCCTAGCCCTGATGTTCTGTGTATACTAAGTAAGGCTGCACATTAGTTAACCACACTTCTGCCAACTTGCTATAGTTCAATCAACTGTAAATTCCATGCCATTTTAATTCAATTTCACATCCTAAAGTCATAATCAGTTGCTTTGATATTCCTGATCATACTTTTCTTAAACTGCTTCCTAAACACTTTTCAAAATTCCATGTGTTTCTTTCTTTTTTGATGAGGTTAGGGTTTGTAAGTTTATTATTTTCATTATGTCTTGCTCTGCTATGCAAGGTGACAGTAAATAATCAAGTAAGAGTAATGAAAGAATGAGAGATTTGATGTCTCCAATGAAAATATGAAATATTTAAAAATACAGAAGAGTATGTAAAAACTTTAAGGAATAAAGAATCATCCAATTTCATCAACAATATATTTTAAAACCAAGTTTTGCATTTCTAAGGAAAGATAAAAATATGACTATTTTTAAAAGATTATTCACACATAAATTTCTACCTTCTCTTAAAAGTTATTGAGAGGGAGGGGCACCTGGGTGGTTCAGTCAGTTAAGCATCTGACTTTGGCTTAGGTCATAATTTTATGGTTTGTGATTTCAATCAGTGCATCGTACAGTGGGCCGACAGCTCAGAGCCTGGAGCCTGCTTTGGATTCTAATGTCTCTCTCTCTCTCCTCCTTCTCTCTCAAAAAAAATTAAAAAATTTTTAAGTGATTGAGAGGGAAGAAATAATGCAATGTAGCATATGGCTTTGAGTAAAGGTTATAGAACCACAATATCAAATTATCAAAGGATCGCAAATGTGCCTTTGCATGGGGGATGGTGGTAGAAAGGAATATTAAAAACTACTCTAGGTAAAGTATTTGGGCTAATGCCTGCCAAGAATTAGTATACTTTTGGAGTATGCAAAATTAGTGTTTTTCTGTTATAGTTTCATTTCTTCAAAAAATTCCTTCTGGGCAATAACAAGGACACAAATTCAAACTTCCTCTAAATTTCTGATCTGTTTCAGTGAAAATCAGACAAAAAAACTACTGACAGACCAATTTTTCTAATGTATGTTTCATTGAACTCATAAGGCATTCAGCCTTCAAAGAACTATTCTTCCATTAGTGGAAAATGCAAGTATACTGTTGCTGCTTTTGAAAGTTAAGTATACAAGTCAGATCTCTAACTTTCCATCCTAAAATGATGGAATTGTAAATACTACTATATAATCCCTGTAGGTAAATCTTGCCAGATTTTCTAATGTAAATTTCAAGCTAAGAGCTGCAACTGTATTCTATTCTCTAACCCTTGGCAAGTTTTTGTTTTATCACTGGCCTTATTAAAATGTTGACTCAAATCATATTCCCTGGGGAGAAATGTAAGCTTTGCTTATTTTAAACGTAGTTAAAAATACAACCATGTTTTTGCCTATTTTTTAAACAATTACAATGCAGGCATGGCAGTACAAACATAATTATCAATTCATAATATTACCCTTTCTCTTCTTATACTCTGCTGCTATGTCTTTCACCCAGGGCTTAATAAGAAAACCCACACACTGAACACAGATAGATTATTTCTTCTGAGGATTTTGAAATCTGTAATTATATGAAAAATCATGGGTACCTTTAGACATCTCCTATAAAAGACAGGGTGTCAGGTTACAGAGTGCATTGTTTGGTTCAGTTTTCCTGGAGGAATTTATTTAGGACATGCTATGAGAGGAAATATGGGCCATGCAGAGGGTGAAGCAGAATAGCAACTATTCTTGGTAGCCTATCGGGAATTTGATGGAGTTTCCTCCCTAGAAATAATTCACTTCAATAAATACTTTTGTGAAAGGTGTGTATGTGTTTTTCAACTGTTCCTTTTTCAAAGCACAGTTTTTATTAGACTCTGTAGATTTCAAAATATTGCAATATTATGAAGGAAATTAAACTTTTTAATAAAAATTTTCCATAAGAAATATATGAGCTGCTCTGTGCCTCTGCTGCCTGAGTTGATTTGCAGATTTTTTTTCTGCCAGAGGGAAGTCTAACATTCAGGATATGAAGTGTATCCAGAATTAGAGTTAGGAAACCAGCCCTTATTTACTGTAAGACCATCATTTGAGTTTTGTCGAATAAATTAGAAAAATAAAAATGAGTTGGGAGGGGCACCTGTGTGGCTCATTCAGTTAAGTGTCCAACTTCGCTTCAGGTCATGATCTCACGGTTCATGGGTTCGAGCCCCGCGTCAGGCTCTGTGCTGACAGCTAGCTCAGAGCCTGGACCCTGCTTCAGATTCTGACCCCCTCTCTCTGACCCTCCCCTGCTCGCACTGTCTCTCTCTGTCTCTCAAAAATAAATTTAAAAAATTTTTTTAAATTAGTTGGGAGCTAAAATGTTTGCACATTTCTGATCCTTGAAACAATTTTTCCAATTATGAATGAAAGTAGAGAACAAAGTCTTGTTAATAACTAGTTGGATAATGAAAAAAATCAAAAATAATACTAATAACATTTACTGAGTGCACTTTACCTGTTTTAACTCATTTTAAGACAAGTTAATTAGTGGCCAGCTCGTGAGAGACACCTACCTACTTCTTGACTACAACTTAGATTTTTAGCCTCCAACTGGCAACTTAATAAGAAACTATAATAAAAATATATTTAGATATTGTTGAAACATTTAAAGTGATTAGACTATTGTTTATTTTATTTTTACTTCTGTTATTTTTTAGTTAATTTTTGGTGTCTCTGTGGTCAATGCATCCTGATATTTTTGAAATAAAGTATTTGACACGTAAGAACAAACATACTATAATTTAAAATCTTAAAGCAATTGAAATGAAACTGAATTGGGTACTTCTACTATCAACTGTGCCTCTATGCAGTTGTAGACTTTGGGCAAGCTCTTAAATTTCTCAATTTCCATCAGCCAAGTTGAAACGGCCTTATTATATTATTTTAAAACTCTTTTTCAGCTCCTTTACAATCAAAGGAAGTAATACTTTATCCAGTCATAATGGATTTTGACAAACCTGCATTAGAATTCAGGCTTTGACACTAATTAACTATATGACTATAGCAACTATTATTTCCCTAAACTTCAATTTCCTCATTTGTTAGCAGAGAAATGATAACAACCAAATCAGCTATTATGAGAAATAGATTAAGTGGTACTTTTGACTATACCATCTTACTTACTCCTTGGAAAAAATAGGCATTGTATACATATAACCTCCTAAAATTGGGATTACTTAAAATATTGGTACCAGTTTGTGTTTTAAATGGATTCAGTCCATGCACTAAGGTCCTTTTAAATTTTTGTTACCCAAAAAGAATGACATCTTTTCCAAACTGAACCGAAATGATTATTCTATTCTATAGATGATGTGGTAATAAGTCCAGTAGGTATAAAGATAGTAACTAGTACCCAATGTAGTAAACTACAGAGCAGAACCAGTGCCTACATCGAAAAAATACCATCCACATTAGTGGTCCTGGGTGGCTCAGTTGGTTCAGCGACCAACTCTTGGTTTCTGCTCAGTTCATGATCTCAGGGTTCATGAGTTCTAGTCCTGCGTAGGGCTCTGCATCTAGAGCATCTCTCCCTCCCTCTCTCTCTGCCTCTTGCCTGCTTGCACTGTCTCTGTCTCTCTCAAAATAAATAAACTTATGGGGCACCTGGGTGGCTCAGTCGGTTAGGCATCTGGCTTCAGCTCAGGTCAGATCTCACGGTTCGTGGGTTCGAGCCCTGCGTCGGGCTCTGTGCTGACAGCTAGCTCAGAGCCTGGAGCCTTTTTCAGATTCTGTATCTCCCTCTCTCTCTGACCCTCCCCTGCTCCAGCTGTCTCTCTCTGTCTCTCAAAAATAAATTTTAAAAAAAGAATTTAAAAAAGCATTAAAAAAATTAAACTTTAAAAAAAACATTAAAAATACCATGCACACCAATATTACCCATTTGATACTTTTCCATAATATTATTGCATTGTCACTGAAGAAGCTTTAGTATAAACATATGATAACATTTTAATTTGGAAAGCATAAAATCAATTTCTTAACATGAATTTACATAGTTCTTAAACTGTAAAACATTTGACATTAAATAAGAAACAAAAATTTTCTTACACATTAGATATAAATGTACAGTAGCATAGCCATAAACATAGAAGAATAGTTGTATTCTGATTGTGCTTTCCACACAATAATTCTTTAAGTATGAAGTTCTACTTATTTTGGCAGATTTTATTGTTTTCATTACTATCGAGTTGGGGTAGTCTACTCTAATATGTTCATTTTTTCATGTCTTCCCTGATGGTTTTCATTTTTTCTTTGTCTTTCTTCTTACTCCATAAAGGCCAAGTAGATTATGCAAATGATACACTGCAACCAAACATTCTCTTTCTCTCATTTCCCGCCTATGTCTTCTCTCTTTAATTAATAGAAGTTTATAGAGGCTTCTAAGTGGCTCAGTTGGTTAAACATCTGACATCTGCCAAGGTCATGATCTCACCATTCCTGAGCTCAAGCCCTGCGTCAGACTCTGCTGACAGCTCAGAGACTGGAACCTGTTTCACCTTCTATATCTCCTTCTCTATCTCTGCCCCTCCCCCACTCATGTTGTCTTTCTCTCTCTCTCTCTCAAAATTAATAAACATTATTTTTTTAATTTATAAAAATAGAGGTATGTCAAAAAGTAGGCAATATTGTGGTAAATAAAGATTACATTGGCAAAGAGAGTGTGCAAATCCCTTTAGAATTACAGAATTTAAAAATATGAACGGTCTTTAGGGAAAATTTAATCTGATTCTGATGTATATTAGGATGCTAGACCAGTATAATTATGGCTTCTCTGACATTGACCAACACCACAGTCCAGGTACACTAAATGCAAGGCCAGCTCTCTTAGAATATTCCATATTGTCTTAGAAATTATCACCATTTGGAAGATATTATTTAGTAGTCTACCCTAACAGGAAAAGATACTGAACATTAACCTTATCTAGAGATCAGCTGTATTAATTTTCTGTTATACTGTATAACAAATTACCCAAACACTTACAAGTTTAAAATAATGATTATGTGTTATCTCACAAAGTATCCAAGAGTCAGAAATCCAGGAGTGACATGGGGTTGTAGTCAAGCTACTCTGGGCCACAGTCCTCTGAAACTGAGGCTAGGGAACCTATTTCTAAGCTCACTCATGTGAGAGGAAACTGATCACATACAGACGACAATGCACATTTAAGGCCAAAGAAGCCGTATCTTTTATTATCTAATCTTAGCAATTGCTATTACTTCTGTCGTATTCTGTTGGTCATACAGACCAACCCTGGTATAATATGGCAGGGATTGCACAACGGATGGTCATCAGGGACATTCTTAGAAGCCGGCCACTATATCAGATCTTTTGAAATAAACTGGGTGCTTTAATTCAGTTTCAACAGAAAAATATCTGTGAGGAAATGCTATGTAACTAATCTGATATACCTGTAGCTTTTAAAACATAATCTACATATTCAATAATATGGCCATTTCATTTTTTCCAATTTTTTAGAAGATCGCTCTATGTTGTCCAAAATTTAACATATAAACCTCCATTCCATACATATAACAGATATCTTTTTTTACAAATAACTAAGTCAGGTAATTTTAATAGCCCATGTAGTTATTTTTCTATCTCTAAAATAAAAGTAAAATAAACAACCTAACTATATTTCCAAGTAAACAACCTCAGGGATAGTCCTCATTGTTAAACTTAAGCAGAAAACCTTATACCTTTGTCCTTATATTCAGCTGTAATGACTTATGTTGCTTTGACTCTCGCAAGACCTTAACAGTTTCTGATAGTTTGGGTAGACCTAATCCCATGAAAGCGTAATTTCTTTGCCTTACAAAAGGATAAAGCCACCCTTAGACACAACAGAAGTCTTCTATCACTATATAATTACTCCTGGGTAGTAAAGATATATGGGAAAGTAGTTAATATTTTGTGAATAATTAATGTTTAATTTATGAAAGAGATTTCTAAACTTGATTTTATGAACCAACACAGTGCCTTCTTAGGTTATTAAAAATATTTGAACTTTTCCCCAAATCAATATTAATTAAAATATCAAAAAATATATCAAGCACTGTACTACATAGTTCTATAAGGAACCATGGGAAGATTAATAGATCAACTCATAATGTGGAAAAACTAGGCAAAAGAGTTGTGTGAATCTGTGTGTGTGTGTGTATGAGAGTGTGTGTGTAAATATAAAATTACATCACAAAAGCCCATTTCCCAAGAAATTTGTATCTGGATTTGTATTACCTGATACATTCAAATAAATGTCTTAATAAAGGCAAGGCTAAAAACTGAGGCATTTCTCTACTTCAGCCCATCCTCTAAACTCTGATATTTGGCTCATCTTTTCTAATTGTTGATTAGTACATCTCTTTAAAAAGAAATTTTTTTTGAGAAAATGCCTTACTTTCTTAATTTAGAAAGATACTTAACATCCTCAAGAAATTCATTGGACCTTTAAATTTTAGGAAAAAAAAAAATTACTACAAAAGTGCTCTGGGAGTTAAACTATTACAGCAAAACTCTTTTAGCTTTATTCCCGCATAGTAAGCGATGTGTAGGAAGCTGCTTCATTTCCCGGCTCTGCTATTATTATCCTGATTCCTCAGGGGAAGACTTAAGTGTCTTAGATTCTCAAATGAAGGGGAAAAAAACCTAAGTCTGTTATCTGCTTCAAATAAGTAGAAATAATTATGAGGCTTCTCTGACCAGATATAATTTTTTCCTTGGAGAATAAAGCAAGGCCCCTTGCAACAGCCATTATTAATGACACTGATATAATTACTATTTGAAAAAAAGGAAATCTGCCCAGAAAAATCAATTATAAACCACCAAATGTTCCTTGGACTTTTCAGAGAGGTTCTATGCCTATTGTCCCTCATGACCTCTCCATTAAGAGAATGGTTGGCTATACTCCTAATGGCTGCCTTCAATTATTTACAGGGGATTGCTCAGCTTTTGTATTTCATATTAGAATGGCCTGGAAAGCATTTCCTGATTGTCTTTCTTGCAGAACAGAAGAGTCACTCTGGGGAAAACAGTAATCCAGGTGGCTTTGCTCTAAAAAGGTAACTCAGAATCCTCTCCAAGTAACACTGTCATGTCAACATTGGTTGTTATAAGATGAACCCAACAGTGTGTGATGCTATTACTGACAGTGAAAAATTATGGAAGTAAACAGTCAAAATAGTCACGAGGAGCAGTTATCTGTAACCTAAGGAGAACCTGGTTTTCGAATGTCATCATTTATCAACTCCTTTGTTTTTCACTTGTCACATTCTACTCCTCTGAGCATCAATTCAGAATGTCCCATCATCCAATATTAATTAGTCTCTAGATGTGACTAGTGTTTTGTAATTCTGTATTGTCTATCCTTTTGATACCTTGAAGCTCATAAAATTTTCCAGAAGATAAAGCTGAGAGCACAATTTGAAATAAAGACAAACTGTATAAAATGATACAATTTATCCCAGATATGATTCATGTTGAAGTCAGGATATGACTTTGTGAAAGAGCCAAAGAAACTTGAACTTGTTCCTCTGTAATGATCACCAACTTGATTATAAAAATCTTACCATGGTTTTTGACAAAGGCTATAGACAGAAGGTATTTTTATTTAGTTTAGTTTAATTTAGTTTACTTTAGTTTGGTTTAGTTTTAGATGAACTTATTCAGGAAGTGGTCTTCAGATTGATTGAAATTTGGGGCTAATTGGAAATTCATTTAACATACTTATTTGTTGCAGACCACAAAAAGACATTTCAAAACACATTCACACACAGTCTCTGATCTCTATCCCTTTGTGAATTAGATGATTAGATTTGCATTTCCCTGCTGATGAATGATGTTGAGGATCTTTTCATATGCCTGTTAGACATCTATATGTCTTCTTTGGGAAAGTGTCTATTCATGTCTTCTGCCCATTTTCCTCAAAGGATTACTTGTTTTTTGGGTATTGAGTTTGATAAGTTCTTTATAGTCCTTGGATACTAACCCTTTATCCAATATGTCATTTGCAAATATCTTCTCCCATTCTTTCGGTTGCCTTTTACTTTTGTTGATTATTTCCATTTCTGTGCAGAAGGTTTTTACTTTGATGAGAGTCAAAGAGTTCATTTTTGCTTTTGTTTCCCTTACATCTGGAGACGTCTAGTAAGTAGTTGCAACAACTGAGGTTAAAGTGGTTGTTGCCTGTTTCCTCCTCTATGCTTGTGATGGTTTCTGGTCTCTTATTTAAGGTCTTTCATCCTTTAAATTGTGTGTGTGTGTGTGTGTGTGTGTGTGTGTGTGTGTGTGTGTGTAGTATAACAAAGTGGTCCAGTTTCATTCTTCTGCATGTCATTTTTCAGTTTTCCCAGCACCATTTGCTGAAGAAACTGTCCCATCATCCAATATTAGCCCCCAACGTTACCAGTGTTTTATAATTCTGTCTTATTCCTGTCAGAATGAGAATTCCTCACACCTGTCAGAATGACTAAAATTAATAACTCAGGAAACAATAGATGTTGGTGAAGATGTGGAGAAAGGGATGTGCTTTTGCACTGTTGGTGGGAATGTAAGCTGGTGCAGCCACTCTAGAAAACAGTATGGAGGTTCCTCAAAAAATTAAAAATAGAACTGTCCTTTGACCCAGCAATTGCACTACTAGATATTTATCCAAAGGATACAAAAATGCTGATTTGAAAGGGCACATGCACCCCAATGTTTGTAACAGTGCTATCAACAATAGCCAAACAATGGAGAGAGCCCAAATGTCCAGTGACTGATGAATGGGTAAAGAAGATGTGGCTTATGTATATGGTGGAATATTACTTGATGAACAAAAAGAATGAAATCTTGCCATTTGCAACAGCATGGATGGAACAAGAGTGTATTATGCCAAGCGAAGCATAAGTCAATCAGAGAAAGACAAATATAATATGATTCACTCATATGTGGAATTTAAGAAACAAATAGATCAACATAGGGGAAGGGAAGCAAAAATAAGATAAAAACGGAGAAGGAGACAAACCATAAGAGACTCATAAATATAGAGAACAAAATGAGGGTTGCCGGAGGTTGGACTAAATGGATGATGGGCATTAGTCAGGAGGGCACGTGTCGGAATGAGCACTGGGTGTTACATGTAAGTGATGAGTCACTTAATTCTTCTCCTGAAACCATTATTACACTATATGTTGACTAACTTGAATTTAAATAAATAAAAATATAAAGGGGAAAAAAGGATAGAAAAGAAATTAGATGATCAGAAACTATCTGCAATGCATTATATAAGCCTATATTCTGCCTTCAAAAAAACAATGGATGAAATTACTGTCTACTGATTTATTGAGTAGCCTTTGTGTGGGGGGGGGACATGAATGGAAATACTTGTATTAAATAACATATGTTGCTCAATTTCACTTAATTGCCAGAACTTCATAACTCAGTTTTGTCCCAAGTATTGTAATCTGCAGAATAGAGAAATCTAAAATATCTATTCCTTTTTTAGTCTTAAAAATGAACACTTTACCTTCTATTAATATTTTAATATGGGACAAAACAAAGAACAAAGACAGAAATGAAAAGAAGAAACTATTTAATACCCCTGAGCTACACATTTTGGCTATCTGTCTGACAGCAAATTCAGAATTCCTTCTTTCAAACTATCCTGTACCCTGAACATTAAGTCCAAGACTCTGCAATCTAAAGTTACATTCAAATTTAGAGTTAAGCAAGTTTCTGTAATAAAAATCCTTTGTGGATACAACTTTAAATAATTAAAGAGATAAAACATTTTCATTTTTGGCTTAGGTAGTAGCCCACAATGGGGAGACACAATATTAATAGTTGTGGCAAAATGGGAAGACAAAAGCATTTTAGGCAAAGAGAACACTTAAGACAAAAAGAAAGCTAAGGAAGTTGTCAAGTTTAAGGAAGAGACAGTTCCCTAAGCTTGAATACAGCAAGGGAAGAGGAGGCAAGGCTGCAACAGTGCAGAGGTAAGCCAAGTCCTCCCTTCGTATTCCCTTCCCTTCTTCCTTTCTTCCTGCATTCAATAAATATCTGTCAAAATTGACAGATGTTGCTGTTTGCCACGGCAGATTCAGGCTAAGGATGATATTAAATATTTTAAGCAGTACTTATTATATTTGGTTAAATATGCTTACGATATAATTAACTGTCATTAAACATTTCATGCCTTTCATGACTATAGAATATCTCTATGTCTTTCATTAATACCATTTAAACTTTCAGTTTTTTTACTCAATCTATCACTCAGGAAACTAATTAATTTATATCTCTCATCCACTTATTTTCCTTTTCAAATGCCCAAATCAAGATAGGTACTTATAAATGTCTTTCTTTAAAATGTTTGCAATCATAATAGTACATTTGAGTCACAAATTTTATTTCCCAAAATATTTTGTTTGAGATGTATCCAAGCAAAATATTTCATTGTTTCAAAATGGAAAACATTTCATGAAATGTAGATCTATGACCAGATGTATATTTTAAGACAATTATAGTTCCCATATATCTTGCCTTGCAATTTTATTTTATTTTAAACATATATGTCAGTTACTAAATAAAGAAGAGTTTGTAGGGACAAAAGGGAATTGCATGTTACTGCAGACCTTTCTGTGACCATGCTTGTCTCTTCATGCTAGAGTGAGTCATCTTGGAATCATGTCTGACGCATTTTTGCATTTCCAGCAACTAGTATTTTGCCAGACATAATGTAATAATGCAATAAAAATTGAGAAGTAGGTGGTTGTATGAATGAATTGTTACTCCTAAACTTCCACTTTTTTCTCCTATGTTTATGGGGTGTTTTCGTTGAAAAAAGTGCTGTCACTTAGTCTTGGTAGAAAGTGGCTTAGTGTTTTCTAGAATGATGCCAGACTAAGTATCCCTGAAGTCTCTTTCTTGGTAAAATAAATAAGTATGTATTATTATTTTTCTAACAAAAGCTAAAGGAAAATTTCAAGTACTTGTATTTGCTTGTCCAAAATCATCATCATCATCATTATCATCATCATCATCATCATCTGAATGTGGAGGAGAAACACACCATCAGTCAGGTATAATGGGATTTCTCAGAGTGTAGATTTCTCAGTACTCTAAAAGCACCATTATAAAAATTAGAGTGTTAGGCCACCAGCTAGGAGGGGTAATGGCTCTTGGGGTTCCTGGCAAGATGCCCAAGGAAAACTGAGGTGGCACCCATTGGTCAGCAGCCCCTTGCTACTCACAGATATACAAGTAAATCCTTTCTGGAGAAAATGTAGGATTCAATGACACCACAGATTATGACTAAATAATAATATCATAATCAAATAACACCAAGTACAAGAGAAAGAAAAACATGAAGAAAAACATGAATGAATCATCAGAAACAATTAGCAACAGATTTAAAATCTCAAGGACTAAGTGTGTTAAGGAATCATACATAAAACAGCTATATACAAAATGTTAAAAAAAATAACAAATACAATCATGAAAATGAGAAAGGATAGGCAGATTTGGGGAAAGGGGAACTTATAAAATTAAAGCATTGATTATTGTAAGAAAAACTTAACTAATGGATTAAACTTGTATTCATTAATATATGACAAATGATAATAACGGGAGACATTTAGTAAACTTGAAGATGTATCTGAAAATGTTGCCCAGAACTCACCCAAGAGAGAGAAGTTAAAGGGATTCTTATAAAAGAGGAATACAGAAATTTGAAAAATAGAATAACAAAATATAATATACATTAAGTTGGATTCTAAGAAAGAAAAAAAACAGAAGGAATGGAGAATATGCAATATTTATATGAATAATGACTATGAATTTTCTAGAACCAATGAATCCACAAAGTACAACATGTTTGAAATAGGAAAAATAAGAACTCATGCCTTGATACTTTTTATAGAACTGCAGAATGTAAAGAAATAGACAAAGGGGACAAATTTTAAATTAGACTTATTTGTCATTCTGTTGACAGAACTTGTAAAAGATAGCTTTAGTAAGAAGGAAAATTTTTCCAAAGGGAGAGTATAAGAAGCCAAAAATGAATAAATAGTAAATATACACATAAATCTGAATAAACATTATATGTATAAAATAATATTTCAAAAAGAAAACTCAAATGCTAGCTAAAAATAGCACTTATGGGTCAAAGAAGAAATCATAAAGGAAGTTAAAGTATTTCTAATTGAATGATAATGAAAATATTACATAGCAAAAAAATATGCCATGCAATGTAAGCAGTTCATAAATGGAAATGCATAACAAATTTCCATATTACAAAATAATAAATTCCCAAAAGTAATGAAGTAAGTGTTCTACTTATGCATTTAGCAGGAGAGAAAAAAAATACATAAACCCAGGGAAAGTAAAAGAAAGGAAATGATTACAAGAATAGAATGAAGAAAATACACACACAAAAAAAGATGCAAGGACAAACAAAACCAAAAGTTGAAAAGATTAACCAATTATATAAAACCTGAGTTAGACTGGTAAAAATAAAAGAAATAAGAAACTAAAATGTATTATCATTAATCAAAAATTATCTAATAATCAGGATAGAATAACAAATATTGTAAGGTTGAAAAGATAATGAATTTACCAAGATCAAATTTGTATAAGTAAGTGTGAAAATTTGCATAGACTAAACAAAAATTGCAAAAAAATTATTTACTGAATATGATTGAAAAAGTTGATAACTTGAATAGTTTTTAACTATTTTTAATAGATTTAATGGTTATTTAACTATGCTTTGAATCAGTGAATAAAATGGTTTTAAAATCCAGAAATTCTGATTTAAATAGTTTTAAAAGTCAGTTTACCAAACTTTTAAGGAACACATCATCCCAAACATGCAAATACTTCCTAAGAACAAAAAGAAGAAGAAGAAGAAGAAGGAGGAGGAGGAGGAGGAGGAGGAGAAGAATAGAAGAAGAAGGAGGAGGAGGAGGAGGAAGAGGAGGGGGAGGAGGGGGAGGAGGGGGGGGAGGAATTCTGTGAAATGCATTCTATATGACCAGAATGACTCAAACTGAAATAGAACCAATTACAGGAGAAATAATTACAGACAAATCTCAGAAAGAAACATAGTTACAATATTCTAAACTAAATATTAGCCAACTAATCAAGCAAAAAAAAACTAAAACAAAAAATTGCTAAATTAAATTTATTTCAGGAATACATGAAGTTTTAACAGGAAACAAATTACAAATATAATTTATGTTAGAAGATTAAAGAAGGAAGCTCTCAATAGATGCAGAAAAGGCATCTGACATCTAATACCTATTCTATTTCTAACATTTATTTACTTATTTTGAGAGGGGGGGTGAGAGAGAGAGAGAGAGAGAGAGAGACAGTGGGGTGGGACAGAGGGAGAGACAGAGAATCCCAAGCAGGCTCTACTCTCAGCATGGAGCCCCACATGGGGCTTGATCTCATGACCACAAGATCATGACTTGAGCTGATATCAGGAGCTTAACCAACTGAATCACCCAGGTGCCCCTCTAATACCTATTCTTGAGTATAATTCTTAAAAAACTAGTAACATATGATAAGTTGTTTAAGGTAATTAGAATCAAGAAAATAATCAAATGTTAATGTAAATGTCCTAAAAACAGGAACTATATGAAAATGCCTGTCACCATTGTTTCTACTAAATATTATAGGTCTAGCCATTTTAATTAGATAAAAATAAATAATATAATCATATGAGTTGTAAAAGGAAAACTCACATTATCTCAGATTATATGACTCTCTACATAGAAATTTTCACCAAATTTATATACACATTGTTTAAATAATTGGACTGTATCAAGGTGGCTGGCTATAGACATTCAATTGCTTATTTACATACCAGCAGCAAAGAGCAAACATAATTTTCAAGGAAATTACATTTGTAATAGCAACATAATTTGTGAGGTTTTGGGGAATAAATCTAAAATATATCTCAATATAAGCAAAATAAGTGAAAAACTTTATAACAAGACATTTAAAAACAAATAAATGGAGAATCTGCATTTATGGATAAGGGAACTATCATAGAGAGGTCATTTTTCCCTCAAACAATATGTAGACTCAGTGCAATTCTAACAAATATTCTCGCATGTTATTTTGTAGAAATTGACAAACTGACTCTAAAATTAATATGTCAATGAAAATAAAAGAAGCACAAAGAGTGAGCAAGGCATTTCTGATTAAAATAAATCAGGATTACATGCCTTGACAGGTGTAAAGAGTTACTCTATGATCATTAATGCTAAGTGATGTTGCAGCAGAATGAGACAACTTGATGAATGTTTCCTGACAGAGAACCCAGAAACAGACCTACGTATGTACGGACATTACACGTCTGACAGAGGTGTCACTGAATATCATTGGGAAAATCATGGCTTATTCATTACATGGTGCTAGCAATCTATATGGGGGAAAAAACTGGATTCCATTTTTCTCCATTTGAATTATTTATCAATAGTAAGTCCAAATATTCTAAGGATATAAATGTGATAAGAAAAACTTTTTAAATAGGATGTTTTTGAATATTTTAGGATAAAAATATGAAATAGTATGTTTCTCACCTTGAGTAAGGAAGAGATTTCATAAGTTATATACAAATCTTTATTATAAAAGACAAATTTATAATTTTAATTAATCTATTTTAAGAACTATTTCTTTCAAAAGACTCTACTAAGATTATAAGAAGATAAGCCACAAAACAGAAGATGCATGTCATCATATATATAATTAGCAATGAGATTATTATCCAAAATACATAAAAGAATCCTATAAAATGATAAGAAAAAGAACAACCTAGGAAAAGATATCAACCTATAAAACTTAAATAAATAAATAAATAAATAAATAAATAAATTACTGAAATAGGTATTTTGAGTTAAAAAAATCAACCTATATAAGAAAATACATTAATTTCATTAGTAAAAAAGAAAATGTGAATTGAAACCACAATGAAATAACATTTTGTACATACTAGATTGGCAACAGTTAAAAAATGTGATATTTCTTATTTTTTACTTAAACTGTTACTTTTTTTCAAATTTTTATTTAAATTCCAGTTAGTTAACATATAAAGTAATACTGATTTCAGGAGTAGAATTTAGTGATTCATCACATGTAACACCCAGTGCTCAACATAACAAGATATTTACTTATTTTCTTTAACATTTATTCATTTTGAGAGACAGAGATTTTTTTAATGCTTTTTCATTTTTGAGACACAGAGAGACTGAGCATGAGTGAGGGAGAGGCAGAGAGAGAGGGAGACAGAATCCGAAGCAGGTGTCAGGCTCTGAACTGACAGCCCAACTCACAGACTGAGATCATGACCCGAGCTGAAGCCAGACGCTTAACCTACTAAGCCACCCAGGCGCCCCAAGATAATTCTAAGAATTGAAGATGATGTGGAACAATAGGAACTATGATATTGATAGAATGGGTGTAAATTTATAAATCATTTGTGGAAATTATTTTATAAAGTCCTACATTTTCGTATCCAGTGACTCAGCATTTTCACTGCTATCTATATGCCGTAAAACTCTTATATGGAGAATTGAGACAATATCCTACAATGTTTAAGGAAGTGTTGTGGTTTTTGCTTTGGGTCTTAGTTTTCTTTTGGGTTTGGTTGGTTGTTTGTTATTTAGGTTTTTATTGAAATTACAGTTACTTAAGGGTCACCTGGGTGACTCAGTTGGTTGAGTATCCAATTTTGGCTCAGATCATAATCTCACAGTTATGAATTTAAGCCCTGTGTTGGGCTCTCTGTTGTCAGCGTGTAGCCCCCTTCGGATACTCTGTCTTCTCTCTGAACCTTACCCAGTCACATGGTCTCTCTCTCTAAAAAATGAAAAATAAACAAAAAATTCCAGTTAGTTAAATACAGAGTATTACTAGTTTCTGGTGTACATTATATTGATTCAGCACTTCCATGCAACACCCGGTACTCATCACAAGTGCACACCTTAGTCTCCGTCAACTATGTGAACCATCTGTTCATTAACCTCTCTTCTGGTAACCACCAAGTGGTTCTCTTTAGTTAAAAGTCTGTTTCTTAGTTTGCCTTTCTCTCTTTTTTTTCCCCTTTGCTCATTTGTTTTGTTTCTTAAATTCAACATATGAGTAAAATCTTATGGTATTTGCCTTTCTCTGACTTTTCACTTAATATAATAGTCTATGTCATTGCAAATGACAAGATTTCATTTTTTATGGCTAACATTCCATTGTATGTATCTACCACATCTTCTTTATCCATTCATCAGTTGATGGACACTTAGGCAGTTTCATTAATTTGCTTATTGTAGATAATTAATTTGACTATTATAGATAATGCTATAAACATTGGGGTGTATGTATCCCTTTCAATTAATATTTTTGTATTGTTTAGGTAAATACCTAGCACTGCAATGGCTGGAGCATAGGGTAGTTATATGATCTACCCTTAAAGTTATGTAAAGTTTTTAACCTTTTGAGGAACCTCCATACTATTTTCCAGAGTGATTTCACATGTTTGCATTTCCACCTACAGTGCAAGAAAGTTCCCCATTCTTGTTTAATAAAACATTGTTAATCTAATTTCATCAAGAAAATGATTAAATTATAGTTTAGTGTATAATGATACATGAGTATGTATTATTAGTAAAAATGAATAAATATTATGTATAAATGTACTTGAACATGGTGTACTAGTGAACTTTATGAACAATGTACTGTCACAATATGATAAACTTTAAAACATAGTCCCGGAAGACTACATACACTACAACAATATTTGTAGAAAGCTCATACATATTTGTACAAAGACACAAAACCAAACAATGTAGTATTTATGAACTCATACAGATGTGATAATACTTTTTAAACAAGAATAGACTGAACACAAAATTCCCAATAGCAAAAAGCTCTATGAAAAAAGGTAAGGGGTTGGACAGGGAAGGAACAGAGAGATAGACCTAAAGTAATGGTACCTTTGAGCCAGAAAGTAGGCCATACAAATGACCCATGATATCTCAGAATTTATAATGATTTAGTACATCTTATACTGATGTTTCCCAAAGTATATACTCCATAGCTAGTTTCAGTGGATGTTTTTATCACCAGGGGTTGTGTGATCAAATCAATTTGGAATATGTAGCATATAGTTTCCATCTCTGGAGTTTAACAAATCACATGGACATATTAAATGCTCAGGGAAAGCCTGCAGTAAAGTAACCTACTTAACTTTATTTAACCTAATGTTTTCTAAATTTATTCCACCTTGTAGCAGTCAAACGAAGTATACTACTTAGATCTCCTTTCAGAAGATCTCATTCCAATTGCTGTAGGGAGAGTTCAAAAGCAGGATTCTCTCACTTTCAAAGAGAAGCTGCTAGGGGCACCTGAGGGTTCAGTCAGTTGAGCATCTGACTTTGGCTCATCATGATCTCACAGTTTGTGAATTCAAGCCCGACTTTGGCTCTCTGCTGTCAGCACAGAGCTTGCTTCAGATCCTCTGTACCCCTCTGGCTGCTCCTCCCCCGCTAGTGTGCTCTCTTTGTCTCTCTCTCTTGAAAATAAATAAATAAATAGACATTAAAACAAACAAACAAACAAAACAAAACAAAAACAAAGAGAAACTGCTGAACCTTTAGCTTCCACTGCAGTGTTCTTATCAAAGCCCCATTCCTCCTGGCCTCTGGTGCTAAAGCCAAACCTTTCTTGGTAAATGAAAAATTCTTCTGACAGACGCTATTCTCTTGGGAACTCCTGAATGTCTGGCAGAGGCTTTCAGATTTGCACTGCCATCTGAGACATTTTCTACCCAATCCTGTGTCTTCATTCTTCTTCTCTTTTCAGAGAAATCAGACCCATATTGTGCATTGTGGTCAGAAAACTCTTATCAACTTAATCTCTTTCCTATTGACCTATACTTGTATTTCTCTCCATAAATATCTCCACTTTTAACTTTATTTTCTTTTTTATTTTTGTTTGAGCCTGATGTGGAGCTCGATCTCACAAACCTTGAGATCATGACCAAGACCAAAATCAAGAGTCCGTGGCTTAATAGACTGAACCACCCAGGCACTCCACAATTTTATTTTGAAATGATGATGGAGTGATTTGTAATCTACTCACTAGAAGATCCAAACCTACACAATCATAGAACTTAAAAAAAAATACCTTAATGACACACATTGCTTGAAAATAATGTTCCATGGAAAACCCTTTGGGAAATTTTGTTTTAAGCCAAACTGTATTGCTTACAAGTGTAGAAATTATGAAAACAAATGTTTGTTTTAGCCCATTCACACTTTTATAGTAGGAAAATATTATTTTAAAATGATGTATGTACCCTTTGTTCCTCTGAATTTTTTTCTTTATTTTCAAAATGAGGGCTATGGAAAACTAATACTCATTGCCAAAGTATATCACTTCCAGTATCTTTATTAAATAACTAGTATTCTGATGTGTAGTTTTGTTTGTTTCACTGAAGCATAAATTTGAAGTAAGAGCTCTAAGGAAAAAAATAAAACTAAATACATTTGTTCTATTTTTGTTAAATTTCAAATACTACGTAGTTTTATATCTAAATCAAATTAAGTAATTTTTTATAAAACTCTATTCAAACTGATGAAAAAAACCAACACAGTAGTTCAAGCTCATTGTTCTATGCCTCACAAAAAACCTATAATAAGAAATATTTTGACAGCCCAATTTCTTAAAAGAAAATTTTAAATGTCTTAATGATTATTGCAACTATGTATGAAAATAGTTTCAATAACTAGTAAAACCAAAGTGCTTCTACTTTTTTAAAAATTCTATAATACAGATTAATTTTTCCAAAGCACTATCTAGAAATAGATAAAGAACTGTAAAACTTCTCATACATTTTGACTGAGAATTTACACTTAGAGAAAACACCTTAAAATAAAACATACCAATTTTTGGAAAGGTCAGTTTGTACAAAGCTTATACCATCAAAACGATTCCAATTGTTTTTTTTTAATGGAAATAATGCGAAGACCTAATAAGAATATTATTAGTGAATCAAGCTATGAATCCTATGGTGAAATCCTAGAATTCAAATGTGGAAAACTATAATCATTAAAAAAAGTATGCAGAACAATAAGTAAAGTTATAGAAATAGTTTAGAAAAAAATAGTTTACAGCTGTATGAAATATGACAAATTAATCATATACCTAGAGGTGACCTTATGGGAATTAAATCACAAATAATTTTTATGAAGTAAGCAATTAAAGTGTCAACAATGTATAAACTATCTTTGCAAATCACTCATTTATTTATTAAAATAGACAATTAACCTCTCAGGTGGCAGACACTTGTATTGGGTATTATAAATTTTTGTGGGACTAAACCTCAAATCCTGAAATTTGCAATAGCATAATTTAACTTAGAAGTCATTTTTCAAGTATTTATCATGACTGTAACATATTTGGTTTCAAAATTATTTTACTTCTATGCAGAGTAACTAGATAATTCTTTTGGATAGGCATATTCAAATCAAGAAGGCTAAATTCATTACTTTAATGATAAAAAGTTTAAATGAACCTTTCTTTATAAAGCATTCATACTGGATATACTTTTTAAAATGCATTTTTCTTAATGGTTTCAAATGTCCTTCCTGGTACTCTTGTAAGGGAGGCTGAGTTAACAGCCTATTATTATGTACTCCTTACTGAGCTGTTAATAGCTTTACAATCTTTCAAAGAATACACCTGCTGCTCATAAAAACATTTATGTTGCTACAGAATTTGGCTGTGTTTTAATATCATGTATTTGCAGTGACCTTGTAGAATCCATACTGATCTCATTTGATTTTTAGGGGAACAAACGAAAATAGACTTCTGTCCATTTGCTTGAGTATCTTAATGAAAAATTAGAAAATATTTAATTATTATAAGGGTTTTAATATTCAAAATGTTTTTCTTTAATGGATTTAACTTTTTTGGTAATTTCATGTACTATTTGAGTTTGTTTAAATATCTATTCTTAAGATTTTGTTGTCTCAATTTATATATGTTGCTAAAGACAGTGTATATTCCTATATATAGCTGAATATTTTAATTATAAACTGTTGGTTAAGTAATATTAGAAATATCAACCTTTTCACAGACTGAAAAAGTATGTATTATAATTAATTTAGACCCACCTTAAACCTTAGTAATAGGAAATCATATGTCTGTAATAAGAAAATGTAAAGTTTGAGCTGAGGAAGTATTCTGCAGTTCTTCATGGTTGAATGCAATATAAATTAATTGTTTTTGGCTAAGATTCAGTTGGCAAAGGCAAATTGCTCCCAGAACCTGTGTTTGATCCTTCTATTTCACACAAGGACATTTAAAGAAGACAATCAGTGCAATCATTATTTCCATATGTCCCTTGATTCTTGTGATTTCATGGGTAAATCACAGTAGGTGGAGGGATAAAATCTTTTTGTCCTAATTTAGTTAGGCCCGAATGTGTATTCCTATTACAACTTCAGTATTAAACAACTCCTTGGTAATTTTCCTCTTATTTAGTGAATTATGCATCATAAAAGTTTAGCATGTTTAACATCGAGCATGTTTAACAACTTTATATTTTTTTAAAAAACACATATAATCCTTCTAAAGACAGTTCAATTTTTGGTTAGCAAAGTAATGAAGGTATTTTATTGCTGTCCAGCAACAACATAGCAAATAAATGGAGGTTAGCTGGCAGGCATATAATCCCCCTCAGCTCCTGAAACATGTCACAGTTAAAGATAAGTGCAAGTCACTATCTTAAATCTCAGACTGGCACCATTGTACCAGTAAAGGCAGCATTAACTAGTCAACTGGTAATGTCCACAGGCTGACTTGAGCCCCAAGTAACTGACTCTAAAAGAGGATCAGTCATTTAAAGAAATCTATAGACATTAGTGTTATTCTCACATATAGGTCTCAACTGCACCCCTAATCACCCAAGTCATCAGACGCATGGGCATTTGGTTTATCCTACTCAATTTCTTGTTAAAAGATGAAAGTTTCTGTGGTTCTGGGCAATTAATTTACTAAATAACCAATGCAATTCCCATCCAATAACTCAGAATATAGTTCACTATTAAAATTATGTCTTACTGTAAGTGATGGATATTTCCAGAAAGTACATGGACCTCTATTTAATAACATCACAGAAATAATAATCATTCTACGTTACATTTGGAAAGGAAGTTCCAGTTTAGAAATCACTTTAATATACATTCTTATTTGATCCATCACGACAGATTTATGCAGTGGATGGAGCTGAGGTTGTTATGTTCACTTTTTCATCTTATTATTCTGTACTATGGTAATATTATGACATGCTTAAGGTCATCTGTCTTGAGTCACAGAAAGGTGGCCTTGTTTCTCTGAATTCCAATCAGTGCTTTAATTTAATAATAAGATTATTCAGTTTATAAATAAATATAGAAGATTCTGTTGAAACTGTAACAGAATTAGAAATCCCCATTTAAAACCTAGAAAAGTGTTTATCTTCTTCTAATTTGCAACCTAGGTATCTTCCTAAACTCACTATGATGAAGATTAATATGAAAGTGCAAATAAAAGAAATTAGTTTGGCTAACTCTTTCTACTTGCCTTCATAGATAAGCTTAGAAACACAATTTAATTGTTGTGATAGAAGAAATAACACTTTCATTCTTCCAAATGATCCTCTTATTTATATAAAACCAGAGAGTATGTGTCTTGAACCCACTAGTGGTAATAAATGCCATAAAATAATAACAAAAATAATAACAAAATTTAATCTTATAACCTTTGTTAGACTAAGTACTTTGAATTTCAGAGGTTCATATACTATGGTTAGAGTTGTGGATTATTAATGATATACAGATCTAGATTAACTGTTTCTTTTTTTAATGTTTATTTATTTTATTTTCTGAGAGTGAGAGAGAGAGACAGAACAGGGAGAGGGACAGAGAAAGTCGAGAGAGAAAACCCCAAGCAGGCTCTGCACTGTCAGCATGGAGCCCGACACCACAAACCATGCGATCGTGACCTGAGCCAAAACCAGAAGTTTGACGTGTAATAGACTGAGCCACCAGTCACCCCAGATTAACTCTTATCTTTACATTTATATTTGTCACAATATTAATAAAAAGGGAATATAGTATCTATCATATTTAATATATAAAATTCTTAGTGAGATATGGCTGTATTGCAATGCTTGATATCAGAAGGTACATAGTGCAATAACACAGAGTCCAGAACTAGATACCCTGGGTTCAGATCCAAGCCCTACCACTAACTTACTGAGTGACATTGGGCAACTTACAGCCTCTCTGTACCTAGGTCTTTTCATTTGTAAAACCTACTCCATAGAGTAGCTTCGAGGATTTTCTGGGTATTGGGAGTACTCACAAAGCCTGCCACATAGCAAGTACTATCAAAGTGTTAACATTAAGGAAAAAAAATTGCCTACATTATGTGGTTTCTACTTTAAATTGATTGGTTTTGACTTACTTAACTTGTCATTTCAGGCTAAAAATCCCTAAATTCTTCCAAAGAATCAGATAATTGGGATGTTTAAGTTGAGTAAATTTTATATGTTAAGATGGAATCTTCACATACCATCAGGCAATCTATAGACAAAAAATGGGATCCATTAAATGTTCATGTAAGTTTGGAGGCCATGAAATGTAGATTAATGTTCAGTCTACTTGTTCCAGCTACCTATTAACTGCATCATAACTGCTCCCAAAATGAAGTGGCTTTAAAAATAACAATTTATAATTATTCTAGCCCATGAATCTATGGATCTGGAATTTGAACCACATATGGCAAGGGCAGCCCATCTCTGCTACACAATTTCTGGAACCTCAGCTGGGAGTATAGAAAATAGGCAAGGGACTAGAACACCTGGGGGCTAACCTCCATTATCCTCTCCTTTTCTCCTCTGCCTCATCCTCTCTCTTCCATTCACTCTCTCCCTCTCTCCCTCCCCTCACATCATGACCATTTTCTCCAAGGGTTCTACACGTGGCTTTCTTGGGGTCCATGAAGTTCTGTGGTCTCCAGCTGGTCATACTCCCCATATTGCAATGCAGAACTCCAAGACACAGTTGAAAATTGCCAGTTTTCTTAGAGGTGTAACTGTCAGCTGATCACGTCTACTTTATTGGTCAATTAAGTCAGCAGCTAGAGGAGATTCAAGGGGAGGGGCAGAGTCCTGACTTTTCAGTCAGAGGAGAGTGAGTTTGCAAACATCCTTAATTTGTTATACTGCTTGATTTGAGACCTGCATCCTATTACATTATGTACTTTGCTTCTAATTTGTAGTAATTTTCTCTTATTACTTTTTGAGTATTTTTGAGGGAGAGGGAGACAGAGCATGAGCAGAGGAGGGGCAGAGAGAGAGGCGCACACAGAATCTGAAGCAGGTTCCAGGTTCCAAATTGTCAGCACAGAGCCCAACGCGGGCCCAAACTCACAGACTGTAAGATCATGACCTTAGCCAAAGGCAGACGCTTAACTGACTGAGCCACCCTAATTTGTACTAATTTAAAAATAAATACTTTTCACTACTGGGCCAGAGAAAATTTCTTAATTTTTAGTATGTATGAAATTCTGAAAATTCAAAGTCTATCTAAATAATTATATGTGAAAATGTTGCAGAGCTAAAACGAACAAACAACAAAAAAAAATAGTTCACAAAGTAAAGGAAAAAAGAAAGCAAACTTCCACAAAGAAGTTTCCCCAGATCTTAGAATCTGGACTGTGTGTTGTGCCAGTGTACTCATTACAATAAAATAGCTCTACAGATCAAATTATCCAAATTTGAGAATAAGATTTCTGCTCATCCAAGAAAAAGCATTTGCTAGCAGCACCAGCCCTTCCAAGTACAAACTGCATGAACATTTGAAATGGGCAGCATCTGTGGCCAAAGAACAGGGGGATTATTTTTCCTTGTAACCTAAATTTAACTTAGTGCTTGACCATCATTAGTTTTTTTCTCATTCTAACTTGATTTCAAAACTAGTTTATATATATGAAAAAATAAGTCATACATATCCTTTGTTTGATAATGATATAGGCTAAATTAATATTACTGGGAAATTAGTTGCTTTGCTTTGAATTCCTCTACATTTGTTTAACACGGTCTATAGTCACGGACATATTTACAAATTCCTTTGGTTTCAAACACTCATATTGAAACTAGAACAGTGTGTGTGAGTGTTCCTATGTTCTGCAGGACTCTCTAAATTGCAACAATCTATTTATTACTATTACATTAACTTATTTTCTCCCAGTTATGAAATATTACTTAGTTTCCAGTCACAGTATCTAGGTAAACCCACATTTTATTATAAATCTGAGGCATTCATTTGATGCACATTTTAATATTGCCTGTCCTCTGAGAAAATTCAAAATCAATGACTGTGTTAGATGATTAACTGAGAATATTGTGTTAGAGTGTAATGCAATATTTTTCAAGTCAAGATGATATCACTTATAAAGAAAGTTTAAAATCTTTTGGGGAGGTAGGACTATGTACCTTGAAACTTAAATTATGCTTTGTAGCTTTGTAGATCAATCTTAACAGACATCTTTGTTTTAATTTTGACCATAACAAATATACCCGTCACCAGATCACAATTAAGATCCATGAACAAATATTAAAAAATTAAAGTTTCATCGTAGTGACAAGTGAAAAAGATAAAAATGCAAAATAAATCTGCAGAAAGTGGGTTTGTCCTATTTCAAATGAGGTTAAGGAGTTCTCATGCTTGTATATTTAAATGTCTTTCTGCTTTTCAATGCAAGTAGATCATCTAAGACGCTTTGTAGCAGTTTGGACAAATGTAAGACTTTACCCAATATTCACAAATGATACTGTTTTTCAGTGGAGTCTTTCATACAAAATGGTTTTTTTTTTCATATTTTACTAGCGTTCTCACTCCTGTGAAATCTTACCCATCTTAACTTTCTTAATATTTACTTCCATTCTGTTGGAAATCTAGCAGCCATGAGATTTGGAGGCCAATAGCCTACATTTACTGTCTAGTTATCTCATTTTCAAAGATTTCTTTCCTGCCATCCTTCATTTTTCAGTATATATTTTAGTTAGCACTATTGTGAAAAAACTGTTTTATATTTCTGCTTTTTAAAAAAAACAGATGATCATTTCTAGCTCTATTATTTTTAGAACCCACATTTCCCGGTGAGGTAGAATTAATCAAAGCATCATGCATGAGTTGCCTTTCTAGTTTCATGCCACTCCATTCAGCCATATCGTTTTAGTAATTTAACTTTGAAAACATTCAGTTTGACATTTGGAATACCATTTATGTTTGAAGAAGTCAACATATGTGTATTAATGTTTCCAAAGATCTTTAGTGTTTTTTTTTCACTTTTGATGGCATTTATTACTGACTTATCCTAATTTTATTTTCAAAGTTGTTTTTTTCTAGTTTTTATGTAGCTGTTTTAGTACTTGATCTAAATTACTGACTACAGTAGGACTTCATAAATTTTTCTAAAAATGTTTAGTTCAAACTAAGTGTACTCCTTAAATATTCTCATGATTATGATTTTTTTACTCATCAGCTCCTCCCATTAGATAAAATTTATCAACCTTCAATACTCTAATAAATACAAAGTTTTAATGTTTTATTCTCTGTTACATATATTTCATCCCTTTCTATCTGTATGTATGTTATTATGACCAAATTTACATTTGCTTTAAAAATTCTTATAAAATTATCAAAACGTTAAGAATTAATTACAAATTTAAAGCCATCTATGATACACTTTTAAGAAAATCATTAAGGAATTTTGTGTGGGAGGCACTTTCTTTAGGAACAGCTATCAAGCTTTACACATTTAATTTAATTGAACACCATCATAAATATTTAGAGTAATAGAGCACAGAAGCACAGTCTATATTCCATCTGTATGAAGGTATGCTACACAAAGACAGATGGGAAAGTTAAAACTGAATAAATATTAAAAGATATTTATTAACAGATATTTCAACACAAATGTTAGTTTTTTATAAGCATACAGATTTGTAAAATATTTTTTTGGCAAGGAAATTCTTAGATGTTCTCCACAATGTTCCTAAAGCAAACATATAAACAAACCAAAAAATAGCCAGCCATACTGCCATAATATTAATGCATTTTGAGTGTGGAAGGACTATAAGCCAGCAAAACAATTATTCTCATCTCTCATTCTAGTTGTCATTAATTTGTGCAAACTGATTTCAAATTGCTGTAATAATATATAGAATTTAAGATCTAAACTTCTAGAGCAATTAATTCATTAGTTTCTTTATTCAATCATTTGGCTAATATATTTTATGAGAGCCTATAATTTTCTAGATACAATGCACTAAGCAGTGGGAATACAGAAGTTCAAAGGCAAAGAAAACACATACAATTTTTTTAAAAAAAGGACTTCTCATAGCATCTGCAGAATTACCTTAAGACACAAGCCTGTCATTGTCCTGGATTAAATGTACCACCTACCGATAATGGCTCTGAAAATAAAGAAATTGTGCTATATTACACATCTGCTGGAGCCTGTGAGAGGGTTTTACACATTATTTTGCTTTATCTTTACAACAAGCTTGACCCTTTGAGATGGTATAAACTTTGCAGTTTCCATAAATGGACAGACTTCAAGTAGGATTCCATTGGTCTCATCCTAGGACTAGTATTTTCTAAAGATCACACTATAATAATTTAGCCATTTCTCCTAATGATATATCTACTCACTCTTTCCAGCAGTTAATTATCTACATAGAAGTGATCTGTTTTCTAAAAATCAATTATGAATGTTTAATTCCAGATTAGTATTCTTCTATCATCAGTGATCTATTTGTGCCATCTCCTACTATTGCTTAACATTTAATGTTCAAGGACTGCATTTAATTTTCCTTTTAGGTGAAACTTGATACATATTGGAAGGAATATAAGAAAAATATCAAGAATGCATTTCAAAGTGATTTGGGCTTACCTCCTATTTTGGATTACTGGCGATAATCAAGAGTAGATTGTTGTAAATTAGAGCCATGGTATACTAAATGATGCTTCTCTAAAAGTGCAGTCAGAAAGTATTTTTGTACTTAGAATATGTACTCCTACATTGTTTTTACTTATGCATAATTTTTAATTTTGTTTTAGCGGTGGACAGCTTTTACCTAAGGAAACAGTTTAAAACACCATACACACTAGCTTAGAAGACCCTACCAACTAGCTTGTTAACCACTTCTTTTCCCAATTTATAAACTCCATTGTATGCACTTCAGTAAATGTGAGGAAAAAATCTTGCCAGCTACCTCATGTCTCTGGGGCCATCAGCTTTTGGGGGACCAGACCCATCCCCTAGCTGGTGGGGATAACTTAGATCTGCACTCATTTGTTGAGCTCCTACTTGAAAGCGACATTTTCCATATCCAGTCCCCATTGTGTGAGCAGAACTGTACTAGATACCCTTCCCCTCTCTATGGTCCTGTTAGATTTCTCCTGCTAGACCTATGAGTGAAAACATATGGTATCTGTCCTTCTCCACCTGACTTATTTTACTTAGCATGATACTCTCAGGGTCCATCTGCTTTGCTACAAATGGCCATATTTCATTCTTTCTCATTGCCAGGTAGTATTCCATTGGATATATATACCACATCTTCTTGATCCACTCATCAGGTGATGGGCATTTAGGCTCTTTCCATGATTTGGCTATTGTTGACAGTGCCACTATGAACATTGGTGTACATGTGCCTGTGTGCATCAGCACTTCTGTATCCTTGGGTAAATGCCTAGCAGTGCTATTACTGGGTCATAGGGGAGTTCTATCGATAGTTTCTTGAGGAACCTCCATACTGTTTTCCAGAGCAGCTGCACCAGTTTACATTCCCACCAACAGTGTAGGAGGGTGCCCGTTTCTCCACATTCTCACCAGCATCTAGAGTCTCTTGATTTGTTCATTTTAGCCACTCTGATTGGCATGAGGTGGTATCTCAGTGTG
>NC_043704.1:45318198-45351893 GCF_006229205.1 Suricata suricatta
CTGTCATCATCAAGACAGTATGGTAGTGGCACAAAAACAGACACATAGACCAATGGAATAGAATAGAGAACCCAGAACTGGGCCCACAAATGTATGGCCAATTAATTTTTGACAAAGTAGGAAAGAGTATGCAATGGAAAAAAGACTGCCTCTTTAGCAGGTGGTGCTGGGAGAACTGGACAGCAACATGCAGAAGAATGAAACTAGACCACTCTCTTACACCATACACAAAAATTAACTCAGTATGGTTTTGATTTGCATTTCCCTGATGATGAGTGAGGTTGAGCATTGTTTCATGTGTCTATTGGCCATCTGGATGTCCTCTTTAGAGAAGTGTCTGTTTATGACTTCTGCCCATTTCTTCACTGGACTATGCATTTTTCGAATGTGAAGTTTGGTGAGTTCCTTGTAGATTTTGGATACTAGCCCTTTATCTGATATGTCATTTGCAACTATCTTTTCCCATTCCATAGGTTGCCTATTAGTTTTCTTGATTGTTTCCTTTGCAGTGCAGGAGGTTTTTATCTTGTTAAGGTCCCGATAGTTCATTCTTGCCTTCATTTACCTTGCCTTTGGGGATGTGTTGAGTAGGAAATTGCCACAGTTGAGGTCAAGGAGGCTGTTTCCTACTTTCTCCTTGAGGGTTTTGATGGTTTCCTGTCTCACATTCAAGTCCTTCATCCATTTTGAGTTTATTTTTGTGTATGTGTAAGAAAGTGTTCTTCTGCATGTTGCTGTCCAGTTCTCCCAGCACCATCTGTTAAAGAGGCTGTCTTTTTTCCATCGGATACTCTTTCCTGCTTTGTCAAAGATTAATTGGCCATACATTTGTGGGCCCAGTTCTGGGTTCTCTATTCAATTCCATTGGTCTATGTGTCTGTTTTTTTTTTTTGCCAATACCATACTGTCTTGATGATGACAGCTTTGTCGTAGAGGCTAAAGTCTGGGATTGTGATGCCTCCCGTTTTGGTTTTCTTCTTCAATATGACTTTGGCTATTCTGGGTCTTTTGTGGTTCCATACAAATTTTAGAATAGTTTGCTCTAGCTTTGGGAATAATGCTGGTGCAATTTTAGTTTTTCTAGTTTGTTGATATTGGCCTGGATCGCAATATACTTTCCTCTTAGGACTGCCTTTGCAGCATCCCAGAGAATTTGGATTGTTGTATTTTCATTTTCATTTGTTTCCATATATCTTCTGATTTCTTCTCCACTTGCCTGATTAGCCCAATCCTTCTTTAGTAGGGTGGTTTTTAACCTCCACATTTTTGGAGGTTTTCAAGACTTTTTTCTGTGGTTAATATCAAGTTTCATAGTATTGTGTTCTAAAAGTGTGCATGGTATGATGTCAATTTGTTTATATTTATGGAGGGCTGCTTTATGCCTCAGTATGTGATCTATCTTGGAGAATGTGCTATGTGCACTCAAGAAGAAGGTGAATTTCCTATATTCAGGATGCAGAGTTCTAAATATATCTATCAATTCCATCTGTTCCAACGTGTCGTTCAGATCCATTGTTTCTTTAGTGATATTCTGTCTGGTTGATATATCCATTGCTGTCAGTGGAATATTTAAGTCTCCTGCAATTAGTACATTCTTATCAATAAGATTGTTTCTGTTTGTGATTGTTTTATGCATTCGTGTGCTCCCGAATTTGGTGCATAGATGTTTATAATTGTGAGCTCTTCCTGGTGGAGAGAACCTTTAATTATTATATAATGTCCATCTTCATCTTTTGTTCCTGCCTTTACTTTAAAGTCCAGTTTGTCAGATATAATTATTGCTACTCCCGCTTTCTTTTGACTTCCAGTCGCATGGTAGATATTTCTCCATCCCCTTACTTTCAATCTGAAGGTGTCTTCAGGTCTAAAACAAGTCTCTTGTAGACAGCAAATAGATTTTTGGTTTTTTTAATCCATTCTGTTACCCTGTGTTATTTGGTTGAAGCATTCATTCCATTTACATTCAGTGTTATTATTGAACAATGTGGGTTTAGAGTCATTGTGTTCTCCGTAGAGTTCATGTTTGTAGTGGTGTCTCTGGTACCTGTATTCCTTGCAACATTTCCCTCATAGAGTCCCTCTTAGGATTTCTTATAGGGCTGGTTTGGTGGTGATGAATTCCCTCAATTTTTGTTTATTTGGGAACACCTTTATCTCTCATTCTATTTTGAGTGACAGGCTTGCTAGATAAAGGATTCTTGGCTGGATGTTTTTTCTGTACATCACATTGAAGATTTCCTGCCATTCCTTCCTGGCCTGCCAAGTTTCATTAGATAGGTTTGTAACAACTCTGATAGGTTTCCCTTTGTATGTTAGGACCCTTTTATCCCTAGCTGCTTTCAGAATTCTCTCTTTATCTTTATATTTTGCCAGTTTCACTATGATATGCCATGCCAAAGTTTGATTCAAATTACATCTTAAGGGGATTCTTTGTGCCTCTTGAATTTGAATGTCTGTTTCTTTCTCCAGATTTGGGAAATGCTCAGTTATAATTGATCAAGCACCCCTTCATGACGTTTTTCTCTTTCTTCTTCTTCAAGAATTCCTATGATATGGATATTGTTCCATTTGATTATATCAGTCAGGACTCGAATTCTCCTTTCCTGTTCCTGGATCAATTTCTCTCTCTTTTTCTCAGCTTCCTCTTTTGCTATAACTGTGTCTTCTAATTCACCTATTCTTTTCTCAGTCTCTTAAATCCGTGAGGTGGCTGCCTCCATTTTATTATTTACCTCATTTATAGCCCTTTTTTTAACTCATCAGAGCTATTTTTGAAAGTCCCTAGTCATTTTATCAGTTGCTTCTCTGATGCTTTTTTTCAAGCCCAGTGACTAATGTTATGACTATTGTTCTAAATTCTTGTTCAGTTATGTTCCTTAGATCTGCCTTGAGCAGTTCTGTGGCTGTGACTTCTTCTGGAGTTTCTTTAGAGGGGAGTTCTTTCATTTTGTCATTTTGGCTAGCTTTTTGTCTCTTGTCAGTTTTACAAGCTCGTTGTGCACTGTGCACATGTTAGTATTGCTCTGTTAAAGGAGGCTTATTGTCTGTCCAGGGCCTGTCGTTTCAGGAAGTCTTCTCTTGTGGTGTCTCTCAGTTTCTCTTGTTGTGCCTTTGATTATTTTATTTCCCTACTCAGCGATATTTGGGACTCTCTGTCATGCATACTTTGGCTAGTTTCTTGGGGTAGCGCTGAAAAGGAAAAACAGACACATACACACAGGGAATAAAATCACACAAACACACAGTCAAATCAAACAAACAAACAGTTTAAAAGGGGAAAGTAAAAAAGAAAAGGAAAGGAGAGGTACTAGAAGAAAAGAAGAGAAGAAAAAATAAAGGGGGGCAGAGACAACAAAGGACAATGGACAGTCTAAAAATGTATAACCAGTCGAGGTGAGAGATAAGGATGAGACAAGGGAGAATATATCTGGATGGAAAGAGGAAAAAAAAAGTGGGAGAAAGGAAAAACGAAAATAAAGAATAAAAATTAAAAAATTAAGATTTTTTAAAAAATTAAAATAATAATAATAAATAAATAAATACAAAAAAGCAGCAGCTCCCCCTGGCGGATAGGCGTGGTTTGGTGTAGGAGGCTGCTCTTGGAGGCCCTGCCTTGGTGATTGCGGGGAGAACAATGGCGGTGCCCCAACCTCTGTTTGAACTAAGCACAAGTCACTCTTAGGAGTCCAATCTCCTTGTGCTGCAAACGAGCTAAGCTGTATTTTCCAGGCCCGCCTCACTTCAGAATCCTAGTCCATGCACTTTTATGCTACCATAGATGAGATGTACTTGCTTTGGCGGCTGGCTTCTTAGCCGGGATCTCGTAAGGGCAGGGAGCTGCTCCTCTTGGCGCTGGCTGGGACCTGCACAGCTGCCGCTGGAGGCGAGGTGCACTCCCTCCCACCCAGGATCGTGCAGGGGGAGGGGTCTGTTTTTTCTGGTGCCGCTGAGCCCAAGGAAGAATTTGCCAGCTATATGGTATGCTTTCTCACCCTGAGCCCAACAGTTATATATGGGGTGAGAGTTTTTCCTCTCTGTCCAGGGTTAAGTTCTTTATCTCTTCTCTAGAGACAGTACTATGAGCATGTTCAGTTTCTCTTTCTCTTCCCTTTGTCTCTCAGGGGCTCTGCGCACTTGCCCCGTGTTGGGCTGGGGCTCCCACCTCCCCTGCCCATCTCAGGCTGGCCCATTTTCCAGTCTCCCCAGTTCTCACTCACTCACTCAGGCATCTTTGAGGTTGTCTTCTTTCTGTATTTTTTCCTCCCACTTTTGCAGATAAAAGTAATGTCCTTCTCAGTTTTATAGATGGGGTGGACAAAGTTTACAGAGCTCCCTTCCTCTCCGCCATCTTGGGAAGCTCTCCACAAAATTTTTAATAAAACTGCAGATTCTGGCTAATTTGAAAGCCACTCATATCCCACAGAAGCCAAAGTGATCTTCAAAATATGAAAAATCTTAAGAAATCTTTCAGCCAGCATATGATATATAAGTACTTGCCCCACATAGGGCTCATTCTTGTGGGAGGAACCTGTGACACAGAATCCAGCAGATTCAGCCTCTCTTTCTCCTTTAAAATGCAATTGTTACACCCTTAGATCTAGTACTCAAGATTTCCTTTTCCTAAGATTATGTGGAATCACTTTCATTCAAGTGAAGTCTTTTCAGGATTTGCTAATATCACTGTGTAGGCAATAAGATTTTTCATAATCTTTCAAACTTTCTTTTTAGATCATGCAATTCTTGGTTTATTAGGAAAAATATATCTTTTTTGTAGGCAGTAAATCATGTTCTAAATGTGGTTTAAAATTGTTTAATTTTTAGAGGCTTCTATCATGTATTGTTTAATGTGTGTGTGTGTGTGTGTGTGTGTATGTGTGTTTGCATCTGTAACAGAGAGGCAAGATGAGAAAACAGATGCAGAACTGCAGAGATACTAGGAATTACAAAATGACTTAGGCAATTCCTAGCAGAGCCATTAAAGCCCAGAGGCTGTTATATTTTCTCAGGAATCTATGCTTCAGTCTGCTAGAAAATAGAACAAGATCTTTACCTTTAACTTAATTAGAACATTGCCAAAATAATAATAATAATGAATAGTAATAATAATTGTGATAGCAAAGTAATATTTTTGGCCTCTTTCTGATCATTTTAACATGCTATGACTGGAAAGGATAAAAGAAAATCTAGCAATTCTTTAATCTGCCCTTTTAGTACTGTTCTGTGAATAAAGCCATTCAGGTAACTTCATACATCAAAAATTCTAGGAAAGTCTCCTAGACCTTATCAACAAATTGTATTCCAAGCTCCAAACAAGAATATTTGATGTTCCAAGCAAGATTAGGTGAGTTATAAGCCCTCCGTATTTCCTAGAATCTGTCTCTACATGACATGCTATAAAAAGAGAATAAAAATAAAGGCAGGATTCATGGATGTGTTAACCAGAATGTAAAATAAATCTATCGGGGTTCCTGCTTGGCTCCATTGGTCAAGCATCCAGCTCTTAGTCTCAACTCAGGTCATTATCTCACTGATCGTGACTTTGAGCCCCACTTGGACTCTACACAGAGTCTGCTTAATATTCTCTCTCTTCTCATCTCTTCTCTTCTCTCTCTCATTGTCCCCCCCACTGATGCTCACGCTCTCGCTCTCTCTCTCTCTCACACACACACAATAAACAAATAAATAAACTTAAAAAATAATTTTATCTTTGAAATAACTAGTTAAAATCTTTAATATTGAGAATTGTCTCTGTCATTGAGGAACTGTTTCTATAAAGATAGATATTCTAATGCCATAAAATCATCACAATTTGGCTCATAGCCTGTGTTAAATTTAAAGTTATTTCTAATGATTAGATGACCAATAATGTAAAATGTAAAGATGCAACCTTGGCCCAAAGTCTAATCTATAAACATATTTTCCCTGGACATATCTGCCTTCTTTGGGTATAGTGGAAAAACACAACTTGATTGAAAACTGCTAACTAGTTAGGTGACTTGCTTTTGTAAGTTACTTATTCTTTCTTGACCAATTTCATCATATATTAAGTACAATATATAGATACTATACTATATATAAAGAGACTATCAGTTCTTGCCTCACAAGATTATTAAGTGGATCTCATAAAGACTGTGTATTATAAACAGTTGTATAAATCTTGGTTCTCTTATTATTGCTAATATATCTTTAGATCTAAATGTTTTAGGAAAAAGTCTAAAACAATTTGTAATCAGTATATAATCCAATTAATGTAAAGTGAAAACATAAGATAAAGAGGCAACATCTCAGAAATCTCACTAGACCCAGAGATTTTAAGACGAAGCAAACCAACTGAATGATGACCACTTTGTGGGCCCATTGAATCTATTCCATTAGTGAGAGTGGTAAACCAAGAGGCGGTAAGGAGTGATAAGAAGGAGTCACAGCAGAAGAGAGGAGACTTGTATTTTTGACATAAAAATAATTGTAGAACTTAATTGCTTAGTTGGAACTTTGGTGATTATTTAATCTATATCTGTTAGAGTGCCCCAGAACCTTCCTTAAACATAGTGAGCATTCAGTGTCTCTGGAATGAATGAATTTACTATATGAGTAAATCAAAGTCTTCACTGTGATTTACCAAGATACATAATACAAGTAGAACCAAGATCAAGCCCAAGGAAAGAAAATTTCAACCCCAAATTCTCTACATGCTGCCCTTTGTTGATACAGGCCATGCAACCACTGATTTTATTTATTTTTTTAATTTTTAATGTTTATTTTTGAGAGAGAGAGAGAATGAATGAATCTGAATCTGAAGCAGACTCCAGGTTGTGAACTGTCAGCCCAAGCCCAACACAGGATTCGAACTCAATGGGCTATGAGATCATGACCTGAGCCAAAGTCAGATGCTTAACCAACTCAGCCACCCAGTAACACTGATTTTAGAAAGATGTAGCCATAGGAACTGGGCACCTTAGCCTATTTCTTTTTACTTAGTTGCAGTTTTTAGATTAAATGCTAACAGGATCCAGAATCTGGTAAAAATATCCTTTTAATTACCACGAAGAGTTGACGTCTGTAGAGGTAAAGCTAGATTCAGTATTTTAGGTAAATGAAAGGTCTAACGTGACTTTCCCCAAAAGCCTTGAGTCTCAGCAGCTAGGAAGGAGCAATGGCTGACTCAAAACTGTAGGATCTAAGCATGGGAAGAGAACTATAAAGTGAAAGTCAGTATCTCTAGAGATCAGTACATACACATTCTGTTGACAGTGTCCAATGTTCACACTATTTGGTTCTGAATTGTTTAAAAATAGATAGATAGATACAAATATATAAAATAAAAATTGTATATATTTATTGTTTAATGACATATATAGTGATATATTAAAGTGCATCATTACTAAATGGTTTTTTTTTTCTCAGAATTGGTGCTATTATCCATGTTCATCCAAGGAGAAATAGTACAACAAGTTGTTGTACTTTAAGCAGCAAATATTAACGCAGCAGACTGCCAGTGCACTCGAGAGTGAGCGTTCACTGTCCTGTCCATGGTTCAGTGTGCTCTGCAGCCAGTGGGGTTATGCCTTCGGAGCTTCAATTTATACCATTTATTTATTGCCTGACAACTTGTCACGAACCATAAAAGTGTACAAGTGATAATCCTGGAACTACCACAAAGAATTTAAAAATCATCTAGCTTTAGAAATTAATAAATATTTAGCACTGATTGATAATACACCATAGGAAACCTTACAGAGTATAGATAGTGCAGTACTTGGAGCAAAACCTGTAGATTTACATTGTATATTTGAAAAGATATACTGACATTGAATGGGTTAAGCATGAAATGCAAGAAGTTAGAAGGCTACATAATTAAGAAAGTAGAAAGAAGAAAGGAAATAATTTATGGTCAGAGCATATATTAAATGTAATAGAAAACAAAGATGCGGTTAGTTAAACAAAACCAAAAGTTGGTTCAAACTTCTGCAAAGCTCGATCAAGAAAAGAAACTACAAAAATAAATAATGTTAAGAATGCAAAAGCTATTTCACTTTGGATTTAGCAAAGACAAAAAACACATTTAAGAGTTTTATGAATAATGGGATGTATTACCTAGCACATTTCATAAAACCTGCAATGGAGTGGCACAAAAACTCCAGGAAAAACTTGCACACATATCCTACTCAAACATGTCCACAGTTCAGCCAGTGAGGATGACTAAAGAGGTCTAGATGGTTCTGTGTCAAAGGATGGTCTCTACCCAGGGACAGCTGCTTAGAATTGGGATTGATATGTGGGCAGAAAGGCGATTAGCCAAAGTTCTGGGACACTAGTGTTCTACGCTTGTAATAGATAAGTGCTAACCTGATTTCCCAAGAGTTTGGAAATGCCAGGAGAGAGGGCTGCTATCCCCTGGAAAAAGGAAGTCTCATGACTCATGCTTTCTGAGTCCTTCTTTTTGGCAGTCTGAGGGGTGGCAAGATGTTAAGACAAGACAGCCCGTCACCACAATGCTGTCCTTTAGGTGAGGAACCATGTACGCACATTTCCTACTTGGGGATTTCTATTCTAGAGCCCTAACTAGACACACTTGTGTATATAACAGCAGAAATGCTAAAAGCTGTTTGCAAAAGGTGTCCTTTATTCTCTATATCTTTACCAAGTAACATATTACTATTTAGCTACATTTTGATGAAGCAAAAAGAAATAATGTGTAAATCGTGTGCCGCCAGTCTAAGTAGATTTTTGAAATCTGTATCTTCTCTCTTCAAGGGTAAGAAAAAATTTATTTTTTCACAGCTTTAAAATTTTTTCTCCATCATCATTTCATATTGTGAACTACCACTCAAAATTCACCATAGCACTTACATAACAGGAAATTCTGTGAAAGGTAGAATATTCTCCTCCTGTATGTGAGATTGAAAATCCAAAAAGTTTTGCAGATTTCTACTGGAAACAATATCATTTTTTTCGAATAGCACATGAGCAGTTTTTTCTTCTCTACAATATGAGTGCTAAGCCCCCTAATTATAAAGGCCTTGATCTTAGCTCCTTCCTTTAGCCCTTAATTGATTACTACCATTAACGATTTTATAGACTTTATTTCCTTGGATTTTATGCTAGGATTTTATTTACTCCCTATCTCAAAACTACGTAAGAGATAAATATAAATGGCAGTTTGTCTTTTTTTGGTTAAAATTTTGCTATTGTTAACTTGCTTTTTCTTTGTATTTTGTGTTTAATACATAGTTCTATTTAGGGTATAGATGGCAAGTTCAATTCCTCAGCTAGCCTTAGAATAACCATGTAGCATGTAGTCTTCTGAAAACTAGAGCCATCAAATTTTATTTTTTTAATTTTTAAATATTTATTTAATCTTGGGACGTCTGGTGGCTCAGTCGGTTAAGCGTCCGGCTTCGGCTCAGGTCATGATCTCACGGTTCGTGGGTTTGAGCCCCGCGTCAGGCTCTGTGCTGACAGCTAGCTCAGAGCCTGGAGCCTGCTTCGAATTCTGTATCTCCCTCTCTCTCTCTGACCCTCCCCTGCTCATGCTGTCTCTGTCTCTCAAAAATAAATTTTAAAAACATAAATTTTTAAAAATATTTATTTAATCTTGAGGAGGGGGGCAGCAGGAGTCGGGGGGGGGGCAGAGAGAGAGGGAGACACAGAATCTGAAGCAGCCTTCAGGCTTTGAGCTGTCACACAGAGTCCGATGCAGGGCTCAGACCCACAAAATGCGAGATCATGACCTGAGACGAAGTCAGCCGCTTAACCAACTGAGCCATCCAGGCACCCCTAGAGCCATAAAATTTTTAAATGATCTTTAGATTAGGATATTTTTCTGAAAAGTAGCTTAAGGGAAATGATTTCCATAGTTCTAAATCTTAAAGCATCACCAGCAAATAAATGGAGTTTGACACATTCTACACATATGTAGATTTTTATAACTTTGTTAGTCTGGAAGAGCTGAACAACAGAGATTATCAGGCAAAGACTAAATGAAATCTTGATGGGAATATTATAAATAGAATTTAGGCATCACATGAGTGATTCATTTAATGATCTTGAAAGTCACTTCCATCCCTGAGAATCTCTATCTTTAGATTTATGAGAATAGTGGAGAATTAACATAAGAACCTGGTGGCCTAATTTGACTTATGAATTTAGAAGAGTTATTCATACAAATACAGTGTTTTTCGCCTATCAAAATACCATTATAAAATTATTGAACAGTAACCTTGTACAAAAATAGTATTGTTTAATTTATGTCCATTGCCAGCATATTATGGACAGTCTCTTATATGCATGGATAAAATGAACTATCCTGAGCTGGTGGACAAGAGAGTCCCCTTAAAAGACCCTGACTGACCAGATCATTCGATCAGAGGTGGTAAACCCTTCCTATTAGTGAGGGGAGGTAGTTTGGCCGTTAATGCAGGTGACTGGGAACCAAGGCGCTGCCTCTGTTCCACGGGTATGGTAAGTCTTTCATATCTTTCTGTGTCTTTGATGCTCCTTCAGAGGCAGACTATTTTAAAACCAACATCACAATTTTTTACATCTTCAAAAAAATAAATAAACCGTGATATCTGGGGGGAAGGAGTCAGTTCTCCCTTAAGGGTCAATTTTTATGGTTTTATGTTTCAAGTTGGAGTCCACTTCAGTTGTTAACAAAAGGGACATCGCTTGAGTTTTGGAACAAGCAATTGATTCAGGATAAAATACTTCAAATTAAAAAAAAACAATTAATTTATTTTTCCTTTCACCCACAGGTCTACCCACGGATAGCGCCGGCATTTTGGCACTACCTGCGGGTAGAAGTGAGTAGCGGGTACTTGAACTCTCCCACCCTTGCTCCTTGCACTCTGCTGGTGTGGTCTGATCTGATGTGCCCATTTGCTCCAGGTGCAGCTGCCATTCTGTGTAAATGTGCTCTCACGCCACCACCATTCCTTAGAGTTGGATCAGAAATCCAAATCACCAAAAATCCAAGTGCAAGTTTATATAAGATAATCATCTTTCTCAATAAATTTCCAAATCAAGACCATATCATGTACATCATAATTATAAATGAGTGCTAAATTATTGAAAACCATGCTTACACCTTTCTAATCAATATTTTTGATATTTAGAGCATAATTCCTCAGCTTAACTTGGGAATATCCCTGGGAAAAAGTGGGATAATTCTACTTCATTTCCTTTCTCCTCTTTTCTATCCCCAGGAGCATGAGCAGCTCACCTATTCCTCCACGAGGTCCAAGGCGCCCAGTGTCATTATCACGGGCCTCAAGCCAGCCACCAAGTACATATTTCATATCCGAGTGAGGACTGCAACAGGATACAGTGGCTACAGCCAGAAGTTTGAATTTGAAACAGGAGATGAGAGTAAGTTTTACACAAACATGTAAAATAAGATGTTTAGTACCATTCCAATCAGACCTGAGTTAAAAACCTCATGTTCCCAATTGTGAATAGTCTCATCAAACAGGATTCTGTTCCTGTAAATACTCATAGAGTCATTCCAGTTAATGTTTTGGTGCTATCATTAAATACCTCCATGAAATGCCCTACTCAACCACAATTGTAATGTAGCCCAAATACATTTCTTTATGCAGAATTCATCATTCACCCTGGAACATAGAGTCTCAGTGGGTGGTGTTAGCCTAATTGTTTGCCAGTCTTGGCATCATAATATGATACTAATGAAAACTTGGAAGAGAATAAAGCCATGAGCAAATGATTTTAGCAGTTAGTTCAAAATTGTGCAGCTTTGGCTTATTATCTCAGATCAGTAAAAACAGTGGTCAGGAGAAAAACTCTACTGAAATGTACATTATAAGTTTAAATATGGACACACGGGCTTAATTAGAAACTCAAATTAGTTCCATATAGCCTCAATGTGTTGAAAATCAAAATGGGAGATGGAGGTGAGGTGTTCCAATGTCATGTATCATAGGATTTGGAATGTCTGATTGAGTCTAAATGCTGCTCTGCCATTGAATTTGTGCTTTGCTTTTAGAAACCTATCTTACTGCTATTGCTTTAAAGATAATACAGGTGGCTTTTGCAATGGTTCTCTATAGAAAATGTCTTAATCTAATCTAATCATAATAAAAATCTTTTCCCATCCTTGCAAAAATATCCATATTTACATAAGAATTCAAGAATAGCAAATTTATCATAAAAATTCTTTATAAGTAATAGTAATAATAGCTACCATTTATTAAGCCTCTAATAAATGCCATAAATTATGTATTTTATATGTGTTATTTCACCTAAATGTTTCAACATCCAATGATACAAGTGTTATTTTTCTAATTTTACTTACCAGAAAACAGAAACCTGGAGAAATAAGGCATTTCATCCAGCTATATACAGCTAATGAGAAGCTAAGTTAAAATTAGAAAATGAGAGCTATCTTCTTCCTGTGCTCTACACAACTTCACAATTCTGTAAAGTTCTTCCATTTGAATTATTTATAGGTTCTAATAAACTAAGACAACTAAACAGGACACAATTCCTCCACTGTATCACTCCCTCAAAATGAAGAAAGTGATGGAAGGAGTGTTGTTTTTACATTGATGAACAGTATCAATTCACAAGAACTTCCTTGTTACAACTATACCTAACTAAAAAGTAGCAAATCACCAACTTAATTAAGAAGCACAGCTTAGGGAAAGAGGGTAAACTAATGAATAAAAAGAACACTTATAACCTGGATGTTTAGTATCAGTGATAATCATTTATAATCTTGTGGACACTGTTGACTTCTTAAGCTAGAGATGAAATTATTGGGAGAAGACGGTATCAAAAAACATAACTCCATAACTAAAAACAATATAAAAAATATTCAAAGCACCATTCCTGCTATGTCCTGTTGACTGTTCTTCCCCATTCATCTGTCAAGACTTAACCTAGTGCAGGTCAAAGGATGCGATTCAAGGAAGGTTTGTCTCAGGCAGAGTTCTGTCATTGTGTTGTTCAGACCGTGTGTATTACATTCCTGCATCTCTATTTTCTTACTTTATTTCACAGATGAGGAAATTTACATAACTTTTTAATAAGTATGACATTTTTGAGTTTTATATCATTAAATTGAAACACGCTCAGACAAAATTATAGGGCTAAATCTAGATAAGTCATTTGTGTATATCTGGGACCTAGGAAACATAATCTAGTCTAATTTTTAAAAAAAGTTTTGATCTAAATATGAAAAATTTAATTTGGTTTAACTCTAATTTCAACTCATACTTTTGGGAGTAGAAATCTTTCAGATGTTATGTAAAAGAGAAGTACTTTGAAATTTCTTATCCGAAAAGGTCGTATACTCACCAGTGACTCAATGTAATATTTATTCACCCAACAAAAATGTATAGCACACTTAATATGTGCCATACTCTGTGTGAGGCACTAGGGAAAAAACGTATTTATAAGACCAACAGCCTTTGCCTTCACATAATTTATACTCTAGATTTATGAGAAGAAAATTAAAAATTAACTTAAAAATATCAGGTTACTGACATATACTATCATAAAGACATACAAAGGGTGCTGAGAGCAGAGGGAAGAAGCCCTAATTTAGCATAAGTGGGTCATGAAAAGATCTGGTGGAAGGTGAGAAGCTGGGTAGTAAAGAAATAGGAAAAACACTGAGACCTGAAATAGCATGAATAATTTAAGGAGGAGCAAATAATTTGGTGTGGCTGCAGTGAGGAGACATCCAGCAAAATGAAGGGCACTAAGGGCAGAGCATTCTACAATGGCGTCCTTTGGCCACATGAATAAGATTGAGCCTTGATGATACTGAGAATCCGTAAAAGGGTTTTCATTAGGGAATAACATGGCCAGTAACGTGCAGGACTCCATGCTGAGCAATTCACACCAATTATCTTTGTATTTCTGACAAGATTATTGCTCCTTCTAGAGACATAACTAGCTTTACCAAGATCGGATAATCAGATGAGGGAAGGTGCAGAATTGAAACCTTGAAGAGACAAAATGTCTGAGAAGAATCTGAAAAATGTGTTTGTCTAAACCTGGATTTGGGGTACATAGTATGGCTTTCAAATCGATTTACAGCCTAGGGGAAAACCATTTGAAGGATCATTTTTTATCTGGTTAGTTTTAAATTACATGTTCAAACCATGCTGTTAATATCCAGAAGAGAACTTCAGTGAGTGATGTCATAGGAGTATATGGGCAGGTTTACTATAAAGTCAGGTATATAAGGATATGAATCCCAATCTACAGCAGCAGTCTTTCTCTCTTCATACCCTCCTAGCTCATCTTTTTAAATTTTCATAGCTTTTGTTTCCTGAGTAGTGCCGGAACGAAGTTCTCTCTTGTGTATTCTGTTTCATTAACTTACTTGATAATACTTGCCTAGAGATGGGGTGGGTTGGGGAACAGAGATTAGTTTCTCTCATTTGACCGGCTGCTTCAAATATTTTTAAGTAAGCAAAGTGAAATCGTTTACAATTTAATTTTCTCTAGCCATTTCTGTTTTACTCGGTTCAAGTCTTAGTTTGCCAATAAGACAATAATATAAAATATGAAAGAATTGTTTTTCAAAATCATAATATTCATTTTTTGTTTACTGCTTTATTTATTTAATTTGAAAGAGAGTGAGAAGGAGAGGGGCACAGAGAGAATCCGAAGCAGGCTCTGCACTGAAAGTGCCGACCCTGACACGGGTCTCTATGTGGAGCTCAGTCTCACGACCCCAAATTCTTGACCTGAGCCAAAATCAAGAGTCAGCCACTTAACTGACTGAACCACCCAAGCACCCCAAAATCATAATATTCTTAACCCACCAGTGTTCAACCACCATAGTGGCATCTGAACAACAATCACGGTGACCCTTCTTGCTCTTATAGACCCAAAGTTGGATGTTTTTCTAGAGTTAGATTATGTGGTGGAAACTGGATAACCAAAGTAAAGATTTCTAATTATGACTTCTAGCAGTATAAATACAGCTTACTTAACTTAGACCTGTTGGTTTCCTTTCTCCCCGGGTCTATAGAATAACCTCATTACATATGTATATGGAGAGATAGATGACAGATAGATAGGTATATGAATATAGATCATTGATTATTAGGTATATAAATAGATAATCATTCCTATATAGTCCAAAAGACTTTTCTGTTTTATTTATTTATTTTTTTTATGTTTATTTATTATTGAGACAGAAACAGAGGTTGAGTGGGGGAGGGTCAGAGAGAGAGAGAGACACAATCTGAAGCAGACTCCAGGCTCTGAGCTGTCAGCACAGAGGCTGATGCAGGGCTCAAACCCACGAACCGTGAGATCATGGCCTGAGTTGAAGTTGGACGCTTAACCAACTGAGCCACCCAGGCACCTAAAGACTTTTCTGTTTTAATCCTGGCATTTCATATGTCCACTAATCTGTCTGTGGACAAAGAGTGTACAGGTGGCACCTGAGTGGTTCAGTCAGTTAATTGTCTGATTCTTATTTTAGGCTCAGATTATGATCTCACAGAACCTGCTTGGGATTCTCTCTCTCTCTCACTTTATGCCCCTCCCTCTCTCTCTGTCTTTCAAAATAAATAAATAATCTTTAAAAAAAATATACAACTAAATAGTGTGTCCATTAGGAGCAGTTATTGAGTGCCTATTGTGTGGTAGCTTTTTTTTAATGGCCTTTTTATTAGGCCAATAAATTATAATACAATAGAGTCAGTAGTGAGAAAATAAGAATACATAAACATTCCATGTGGATCTTTTATTTAGTGATTAATTGGTTGATTGATTGATTGATTTAATTTAATCCAAGTTAGTTAACATACAGTGCAATAATGGTTTCAGGAGTAGAACTTAGGGATTCATCACTTACATATTACACCCAGCACTCATCCCAACAAGAGTCCTTCTTAATGCCCATCTCCCACTCAGCCCATCTCCGCACTCAACACCCCTCTGGAAGCCCTAGGTTTGTTTTCTCTATTTAAGAGTCTCTTATGGTTTTCCTCCCTCTCTGTTTTTCTTATTTTTCCTTCCCTTGCCCCATGTTCATCTGTTTTGTTTCTTACATTCCACATATGAGTGAAATCATATATATATATATATATCTTTCTCTGAGAGACACATGAAAGATCAGTGTCAGAAGCTAATATAAGAATTTTTTCCAGATGCCTGGGTGGCTCAGTTAGTTGAGCGTTCATCTTCAGCTCAGGTCATGACCTCACAGTTTGATTTCGAGTCCCATGTTGGGCTCTGGGCTGACAGCTAGGAGCCTGGAGTCTGCTTCGGGTCCTGTATCTCCCTCTCTTTCTACCCCTCTTCCTCTTATGCTCTGTCTCTGTCTCTCAAAAATTAAATTAAAATAAATTTTAAAAATAACTTTTAATATTATAGTGAAACATATTAGGTCTCAAAGTATCAAACACACACAAACACAGATTAAGTACAGACATTTTTGGCACAGATGAATAAAACAAGAAATCTTAACCACCTCATATTTATTATAATTTCTATCCTTATTTCCTGGAGAAATGTACTTATTTTCAATGGAGAAAAAGTAACAATCAAAATTAAAAAATTATCTGCATAACCAGTAATACCCATATCCTTAAAAACTTCTTTTAAAAAAGATATTTAATTCAATTTTTAACAACAATTTGTTAAAATTACAGCTACATTTAAAAAAAAGAAATAAAGATAATCTAAAGGAAGTCAAACATTTGATTATTTAAAACACCAAGACTTATCTAATATTCAAATGTATTTTGGAGTAGCAGAAAATAATTTCATTTGTACACTTTTAAAACCCAAATAAAATATATCCTGCTATATTGCAGCCAACTTGAACATCTTCCTTAAATACAGGAAAAGAACTTGTGAAGCTGTCAAAGGAGTGCATAATCCATAGCTTAAAGCCAATTTTTTAAAGAAAGCTGGAAATGTACACATAATAATTAGCAGTTTGCCTCCCCCGTTCCCCTAATGGTTATCCACATGACCCTGGAGAAGTAATACATTGACAACATGTAAGCAATGCATTCTTTTCCCTTGAAAGGATAAATTATACCTTAAATTTTAACAACATATAAACTTAGGTTTTTTACCTCTAAGCTACAGAAAGCATTTTTGTAACACAAAAGCCACATCTGTCAACATTTAAATGTGTTATTTACGAAAAGTAGTAACAACAGACTAAATTTATGTCACATAAAATGACCACACAAAAGTCATCATGATCAACATTAAATAACCAAACAATAAATTATTACCAAACCATAGTAGGTTAAAATAGAATCTTATGTAGTGTGTTACATATGTATACAAAAAGTGTTATGTAGATACACGTGAATGAATTGAATCACTTAATTATTTTTAACATCCGTAAGAGTTAGCTATTTTTAGATGGTGTCATATTTAAGCAGTCTGGTTAATTTTCACAATTTATAAATAGGAAATGATCCTAGAAATTGAGGTTCAATATCATGTCTCCAATTCTTTCTTTCCTAATTTGTTATTTATGTCTCCAGTGGACTAATTTTTCTATAGTCCATTCTATACACTTAAAAACTCAAAAACATTGAGTATTTTTACCACATAAAAAGTGAACTTTTCAATAAATATTTAAGTTTCCCTCCAGTCCTAATGCAGACTGACATCATTCCTGTCCTGTCTCCCTCTAGTTAACAAATTCTGAGAACATGTATGGATACTTCATACATGAAATTTTCTGAATCTTCATAATTTCTAAGCTTCTTCTGTGACTTCCAACTGGACAATTCAGAAATGTATCACATTACAAATGGCTGCCAGCTCAACTTCTACCTCTCCTGAAATATTCTATATCAGTCCAGTGAAAAATCACCCTTTCCTCAGACTTTCTATAATATTTTATTGTGCAAGCACTTAATTATTTGCTAAGCTATTAGCTCTTTGAGTCAAGAACTATAGCCAGTGTATCCTTGTGTCTCATAAAATGCCTTGCTTATAGTTTCCAATACATACTCAATTTAAAAATGAATAAGATACAATGATAAAAGACTAAAAATGGGAGAATACCATGTTGCCTACTAGTCTAAATAGAAAGAATCAAATATTTTTATTTGCCATAATTAAACATTATTTCTTACTTTATTTGGGGCATCACATTGTACCTGGCTTGAGTTGTGAAGAAATATGATATGTGGACCTTTAGTTACCAATTAATTGTTAATTCTAAAATTGAAAGCATTTTATGCAGAGTTAAATGATATTTTTGTTATTGTATAATGTATTTTCTTCTTTAAACTTCCTTCCTTTAAACTTCCTCTGTTATGTCTGATCTAGTCTGTTGGTTGAATCACAATCTGCACTGCTTCAATTACTTAGGATGAAATTAGCTACATCATTATTAACAGCAGCCAGAAACTTGGGGATGGTTATTAATGGTGAAGCATGAAGCAGAAAGAGGACCAGCTGACCCGGGTGGAGTAATAAAAAAGTTAATTAATCAAGCAGGAGGCAGATTTCATATTTATGAGTCTACCCAGAGGAGGACAAATTCCAGTATGTAAGATTTTAATGTGAAATAATCTCCAATCAATACCACACTTTCAATGTTGGCAACCATAGCTATCTAAATGCAAACGTCAGTAAGAAAGAAGAATATTCTAGCAGCTAGATTGTTCAAATATAAATTGGCCTACCTTATGAAGTAATAAGTGCCTTTCATGGCAAGAATTTGTGCTGGAACTAGCTGAGTATCTATTCAACATATTATAAAGGGAATCCTTGCTTCATTACATTTAACATAACTTCTATCAGTGATATTCTATCAGATAATATTTATTGAATTCTGATGTTCCAAACACTCTTCTATTCTTTGTGGCTTCTAACTTTTGAAGTGGATACTATTATCATGTCCATTTTATGGATCAGGAAACTGAAGTACAAGGAAATGCAGTAACTTACCACATTCCTACAGCTACTAAGTGTTAAAATGGTCATATATTATGGCTGTATTATATTATGGGGATAGTATTTTTCATACTAATGCTCAGAGATAGGACTGAGTTTCATTTCTACCCATTCAGTGTTTTTACTTTTCTGATCCACCTTGGTCATTACTTCTGATTTTCTACATGATAATTTTTTTTTATTTTTGCCTCCAGTCCTTTACCTTTCCTTAACCATTTATATTCTTTCCTAAAACAGAGTGCTTGACTGTAAACATAGACATTTAAAAAATTACAGTTATTTATAAATCACCATACATCAAATTCAGAGATTTATGAATATTTTAATACAGATTTTTAGACTAATGTACACGTAGTAGACAAAGCATAACACTCTAAAGGGACAAAATAATACACTTAGTCTGATTACCTTACATGAGCAGAGACTTGAAGAAGAATAACTATATGCACAGAAAATGCAAGTCTCATTTTAATAAGACCCCATTGATTAAGAAAAATAAAAGGTATTTTGCTTCAGTTTTGCCTGGATCAAATAATGATTTTAAACAATGGGAACCAGGCTTATGTACCATAGGACAGATTGGAGGTTCAATATGAAAAATATTAAAGATCATAGCTTTGCTAAATGGACTGGAAAAAATTCATTAGCTATTAACAGGTACTTAGAAGTTATAAAACATGTATAGTAACATGCAGTGTTACAATTGTTCTGATATTGAAAAGGGCACTAGCAAATAGCAGTGGTTCTATTTCTTAAAACGGAATATAGGTTTATTTTAAGCCAATGACCTATAGCAACAAATACAAAAATATGATTCCTTTGAGATATAATCCATTATCCTCTGGAAGTGTTTTGGATTGTTTTGTTTTGTTTTGTGTGAGATCAAGAACCATCTCTTATTCATTTTTGTGCCTCTTACAATTGCCTTGCTGACACATTGAAGGCTTTCAGTGAATATCAAGTAAGTTGATGTTATCCAGTAAATAATTAACATGCATCTGTTATTTCAGACAAACTGAATGTATTTTATTATTTTATCTACATACTTTTGTCATCTTGTTTGTGTTTCTGTATGTGTATATTAGTAATAGTGTTGGGGCACCAGGGTGGCTCAATAGGTTAAGCGTCTGACTCTTGATTTCAATTCACTTCATGATCTCATGGTTTGTGAGTTTGAGCCCTGTGTAGGGCTCTGCACTGACAGTTCAGAGCCTGATTGGGTTTATCTCTCTCTCCCTCCTCTCTGTTCCTTCCCCACCTGTACTTTCTCTCTCCCTCTCTAAATAAATAGATAAATAAACTTAAAAAAAATAACTGTGCTGAATGTTGGTCAAAGGGTACAAAGCTTTAGTTCTGGAGATCTAATATATAGCATGGTAACTATAGTTAATAGTATTGTATTGTGTATTTGAAAGTTGCTAAGGCAGTAGATCATAAATGTTCTCAACACACACACACACACACACACACACACACACACACACACAAACTATGTGTGCTGTTGGATATGTTAATTAGCTTGATTGTGGTAGTCATTTCACAATGTGTACTTAATCCGAACATCACATTGTACACCACAAATATATATAAATTTTGTTTGTTATACCTCAGTAAAGCTGAGGAAGAAAACCAAATATGTAATACATGTTCTCTGTCTTCAGGAATCTCACCACTAAGCTGCACTAGAGAATCTTCTAACAGTTTCCTATTTATGTCATTCTCAAAATTCTAATTTTAATTTGACTTGATTTGAGAGGAGATGGATATTTTTCTATCAGCTATCATATAAATTGCCTGAATTTTTCTGTCAAGTTATTTGACTTTACAACCTTGAATTCTTCTAGAGAGCAAAAATGTTCCTTAGACATTTAAAATTGCTTCAAATTTAGTGAAAAATATATTCCCTATGTAATACATGGAGATTTACAGCCATTCTTCAGACTACACACATCAGCTTTATTGATTTGTATCTTGAAGTGGCTTTTTAAAATGTCATATTCTAGTGGTTAGGAAAGCATTAAGAGCAAAGTGAAGAAAACCCAATCTCTTAATAATAACTGTAGATGGCCTATCTGAAACTGGTGATGTGATTCTTAATTATGGTTGACCTCTTACCATCTCTATTGCACAATTATGTACTCTGCCAAGATGACCTAATGAATACTGTGTTTTTCAGTAGCTACTTCTGGAATGGTATTCTCAAGCAAGAGGGGGGTGCTAGTTAGCTGTGGAATGATGTCTAGCAGTGATATTTAGCTATGGTTCTTACAGGAAGAGGTCAGAAACACCTGATGCTGTGATGAAATTGTCCTTTAGGAAATCCCAGACCACAAGGATGACCCAGCCCAGGGCCTGGTTCCTTTTATAGATTTCTGTCCTATTTCCCAGTGGGATTCTATCCATATGGTAATTCATCATTTTTAGGGCTGAAAAAACTTGAGAGTTGGACAAATGAATTGTCAAATTGTCCAAGGTGGATGAAAAGTATTTTATGTAAAATATATAAATACTAAATATTATCTGCCTATGTCAAATCATAAAGGCATTGCTTGAATATTTCCATTTGTACAGTTCCAATATGCAAGAAAAATAAGTTTAAGTTATCTAATGTACCATCTTTTTTTTTCAACTTCAAATATAGTTGTTGTCAAATTGGTTTCCATATAACACCCAGTGCTCTTCCCCACAAGTGCCCTCTTCCATGACCATCACCTCCCTCCCCGCCTTCAGCCCTCAGTTCATTTTCAGTATTCAAGAGTCTCTCATGATTTGCCTCCCTCCTTCTCCCTAAATCTTTTTCCCTCTTCCCCTCCCCATGGACCTCTGTTAGGTTTTTCCTGTTAGATCTATGAGTGAAAACATATAATATCTGTCCTTCTCTGCCTGACTTATTTCACTTAGCATGGTGCCCTCGAGGTCTATTCACTTTGCTACAAGTGGCCAGATTTCATTCTTTCTCATCGCCATGTAGTATTCCATTGTATATATACCACATCTTCTTGATCCATTCATAAGGTGATGGACATTGAGACTCTTTCCATGATTTGGCTATTGTTGAAAGTGCTGCTATGAACATTGGGATACATGTGCCCCTATGCATCAGCACTTCTGTATCCCTTGGGTAAATCCCTAGCAGGGCTATTTCTGGGTCATAAGGGAGTTCTACTGATATTTTTTTTTGAGGAACTGCCACACTGTTTTCCAGAGTGGCTGCACCAGTTTACATTGCCACCAATAGTGTAGGAGGGTGCCTGTTGTTGCACATCCTCACCAGCACCTATAGTTTCTTGATTTGTTCATTTTAGCAACTCTGTAATGTAACATCTTTTAAATTTGTAGTCACTCAGTGCAGGACATCTGTTTTTGCTGTTTCTCACTGTGAAGTCACAATACTGAGTGGACAGATGCTAATAAAATAAACCCAGCCAGCTCTAAGCATTATTTGAAGAATTAAGAAATAGCTTAAATATTTGCATTATGCTTTTACTCTTTCAAGGGAAATAGTAGTTCAGTGAATTTAAGTCAAATAACAAGAATTTTTGGCAAAACAGCAGGATCCCTTTAAAAGATTTAGCTGTGTGTGCACAAACCTAAGCATGACATGCATGAGCATATTACCACACTATAAAGATAGACAAAGTAGCAGAAAATGGCAACTTTACCACCAGATATAAAATAGCTGATTCACAACAAACTGAATTTCATATTCTCTTATGCTTTTTGAAAACTGAGCACCCTTTAAAAAAATGCTCTTGCATTAAAGCTACTTTTAAAATAGTTATATTTGCTGGATACAAAACCAGAAAGTAGATCAAATATTTTTTAACAATCATTTTCAGCATTTCTGTAAATGGTAAACATTGCAATACTACTTATTAAATTTAGCATACATATTAATACAGATAGATACATACATACATACGTAATACAGATATTCTGCATTCATGCATTCTTCCTACTCTCATTCTGAGATGAAGGAATGAAATTGACAGTGACTTCAATATCCTTGCTTAAGTTGTTATATTTGGAAGCAAAAGAGTTTATTTCTAAATTTGATACAAAGTTTGTTTCTAAATTTGACAGAATGAGAGAGAAAGTTAAGGGCATTTGAAAGGCAGCAGCAAAAGCAAAAGCAAGCAGAATGTTTAATTGTTCAATATATTTGTTCATGCCTCCATTTGGTCTACAAGTATTAATTCACCAGTCAGATATAGAAGTCAGTGCTGCAGATTCAAAGATGAACATAATAGACTTGTTCCCTGCTTTCACAAAAGCTTATGAGAGGTTCAGAAAATTAAACAAGATTACAATATAAGGTTGTGTGAGACGTTTTGGGGAGCACAAAGATAAGAACCCAAACAAACTTATGTCAAAGAAAACTTCCACAAAGAAGTGATGTGTAAAGGAACGTTAAAGTTGAATAAAAGTCGGTTATGATAATGAAGGGGAGGGAGGGTGAGGCAGGCGGTGGGATAAGACAATTGGGGAGCTTCTGTTCTCTCGAGTCTGCAGGTGCACAGATGAAAGTGAGTGTGCAGCCTTCTAGTAACTGAAAACAGTTTAGTGTGGCTAGAACCATGGTTTTCAAAATGTAGGCCCTGTACCCAAATCAGCAGCAACCCCTAAGAAAATGTTGGAAATGTAAATTTTAAGAATCCACCATAAATCTGCTGAATCAGAGACTCTGGCAGTGAACCCAGAATTCTGTCTTAACAAGCCCTCCAAGTGATTCCCTTGCAAACTGTAGTTAGACAACCAGCAGCTTCAACAGAGAGTATAAAGGTAGAGGTGAGGAATGTTGGCGGTGACAATCTTGGTACAGGAAATACAAGACATGTGGCTGGAGTCACAGATAAGGACCGTGCAATACTGTTTCTTATCTTGCCACGGAGGCTAAAACCTTCCTGAGTTTTTATTTTTCTGCCAGTTATCTATAGTTTGGAGACAAGCAAGCCAATCAGCATGAGTTTCTCATAAATGAATCCTCTGGTGCCATTGATAACACATCTAATTTTCTCACCATTTTATCCACACTAAAATAAAACCTTCCAAATATCTTTTTCATTGTCACTCCTATAGCTGTCATAACTTCTAAATTTCCTAGAGACTCTTTTAGCCTTAGAATTCACCTACCGAAGGTATTGAAACCTTAGGAATTATCAATTTAAATTCTAACACATGCTTGCTCCCTGCCAGCATGTAAGCCTGCATATTTCTCCTTGACAGTTCATACTTGGTCTCTGGACTTTCAAGACACAGTGAATTATGACCTGCTCACCAGAGCCTCCTGAGAAAGCTGGAGCTGAACCATCCTGTGCCAAGCTTTCAGTGAAAGTTGGTCAGTTGCAGATGTTCCAGGAATTATCTGGAAAACTTCATGGATCTAGATATCATAGAGGTAAAAGTGAGATGTTAGCAAAGCAAAGTTAGAGACCAAGACTAAGATGACAGACAACGTTGTCAAGGACCTGTCTCAGGATAGGTTACTTGGGTGTGTTCTAATTGATAAAGACAAACTGGTACATTCGTTTAGGCAAGGCAGGACTTGGTATCTTGGCTCATGATAATTCTCAACTCTAGACATGAATTTCTCATCAATAAAATAAAGGGAATGTGTTAAATTGTCTATCCTTGCTTTAAAAATTAGGACCTTCTGAATTAAGTGGTTAAGGATTTGGGCCAGACCAAGTTCTACCACTTCCTAGGTTGCAGGAAGGACTTTTAGTCTATTTATGCTTTGGTTTCTTCATCAGAAAACTAGACATTTATTTATTTATTTATTTATTTATTTATTTATTTATTTAGAAATTTATATATTTGTACACTGACTTATTCAACAAATATTTGTGAAAACACTCTGTACACTATACACAATGCTGTTCTACATGCTGTGGATATAGCAGAGGTAGACAAAGACCTTTAGCATTTTGTCCTAGAGGTTATGTCCCAGAAAGGAGAAAGACAATAAGCAAACAATTAGCAAAATATTTTGAGTGCTAAATTATTCAGAGCTATGGAATATTGCCTAGACCTCCCCTTCAGGACCTAGGCACTTACTCTGTTAGCTAGGCTCACAGATGAATTCCTTTCTAGACATTGCCTCTGTCCAAAAGAAGCTACATTCCCCAGAGTCAAGCCCTCTCCCCAGGGCATGGGAAGAATCCAAGACTGTATCATTGTGCTAGTCCAATATTTATACCATTGTTTACTTCAGGACAACTGTGAAGGGTCATCTTGGGGCTGAGAGCCCCCTGAGATCTGCAGACGTCTTTGTAGCTACCATATCATAGTTCAGCAGCTCCATTTCCCCATTTCTGCTCTCCTCTCTTCTCAACCTGTCCCTGCTGACGTCACTCCTCAATACACCTGCTACCTGCAAAGCCACCTGAAGAATCTGTGCTCCAGGAAGCCCTAAGACAGGCGACATGAGATGCTCTGGAGAAGAGTAAAGCTGAGAAAGAGGAGAAGGTGTGCATGTCTCCTAATGTGATCATTAAATGTTAACTATCAGTATAATTTGAATTACTGCTGTGAGCTAGGCAGCTGGCAAACACTTAGTGGAGGAGGGCCTTAACCTTGGCCTTGAAGAAAAGGAAGGATATAAATAAGCAGCAGGGACAAGGAAATTTTTCATGATAGCGACTGATTCATGCAATTCATTTGGCAGATGCTTCACAGATAAATAGACAGCTAAAGAAAACTAGTGAATTCTAGTTAAAAGTTCAAGCTTTGGACTGAACCCTAGATTTAAATTTTGACTCTACTACTTCCTATATATCAGACTTTGTACATGTCAGCTAACCACTCTATCCCTCAATTTCCACATCAGGAAAAATAGGGATAAGAATATCAACTACTTTCTAGTGCTTTTGTGAGAATGCAGTGGTTCAGTGAATGTTATGTACTTAGCAGAATATCTAGTACCTGTGTGGTTAGGGCTCAGTAAATGTTGACTATTAATACTGACATTATTGGTATTGATTTTCAGCCCTAAAATTCCATTCTAACCATTTCATAATTGTATTTTAAAAACAAAACAATATTTTTTATTATCTTCTTGCATCTAGACACTCTATCAATCATCTTCTGATTCTCTCCTTTGACATTTGTTTTTCATGCCCATTAACTTACCCTTGAGACAGCTGGCTAGTCTCAGTGTTAGTTTTTGTTTAATTTTTATAGGTGACATATAAGAAATCTGGGATTCCCCAAATAAGTTGACCTCCCAAGGCCTAAGCACTGGAGGGTTAGATAAGGAAGCTCCACATCTGAACTTCTGAGATCATCAGATCTTGACCAGCACAGCAGGTAGTCAGGGAATCTCATCAGTCCTATTCCAGCAACATCACCTTGTGGACCCAGAACTGTTGTCTCTCCTGCTTCTGCAGTAATCAGATTATTTATGGAATGGGCCACTTTTATTTTAAATACTTAAATCATAAAAGATCTCAGCACCTACAGACAATATAGCATAATGGTTAGATACTGAAACTCTGGAATGAGGCTCACTGTATTTAAATTATGGTTTTGCCACTTGTATCTGTGTAACCATGGCCAGTTAATTAACCCCTGTCTGCTTCAGGTTCTCTATCTATAGAGATAAAAATAGAAGTATCTTATATGAGTGTGTGAAGATTAAATAGATGAAATACATGTGATGTATTTAGAACTGCAGATGGCACATGTAAGCACTCTGGAAGTGTTTATTATAATAATTAAGGGAGGTCCGATTGTATACTTAGTCTAATATGATTTTTGAATGAGTCTGTGCTATGAATCAGCTACCACTCATTTCCATAAGGAAAAAAGAAAAAATTAAAAAAGGGAAAATATAATTCTGGAAAGAAAACTTTCTTAGGATACTCTCTGTGGAATCTTCCTCAGTTTTCAAGTAGAAATGACCCAGAGCCACCTATCCCACAATATTTTTGAAATAAATAAGTAACCTTCTAACTGAATAAGCAATCCAAAGAAAGTGAAATGTAGCTATATATTGAAAATTATATTTTGGCTTAGAATAGGTATCAGATATACTGTATCTTCTATAATAAGCCCAGAATACCTTATTTGAGGAAGGATTTTACTTTTTCAAATTATGGAGCAGGTACAGATTTAAAAATATTTGAACTTTTATAATGACACATTTTTACCTTGCATGATGACTGAAAAGAGGACTGTTCCATTCTTTCTCATTTAAAAAAAAATTTATTTCTTTATTTATTTTTGAGAGAGAGAGAGAGAGAAAGAGAGAGAGAGAAAGACTGAGCAGGGGAGGGGCAGAGAGAGGGAGACAGAGGATCCCAAGCAGATTCCACACTATCAGCACAGATCCCAATGCAGGGCTTGATCCCACGAAATGAAATCATGACCTGAGCCAAAATCAAGAGTCGGACACTCAACTGAGTGAACCACCCAAGCACCCCTCATTCTTTATCAAATTAGTCCTAGTGGCTCAGCAGACAAACAAGGGAGAATAAGGAGATTTTGGGTTATCTAATTGCCCTTAGCACATTCTTTTTTCAGCGATGTTCTATATTGCAGCTCAAAATGCATTTGAATCCTCCTAAATCATTTCCCAGTGTTTGTATTTATTCATTGTGGGAGCTGCACCATTTTAAAATTAGCTAGCTTTGTGTCATTTTCTTTCTGTTATCCTGCTTAAATGCCCACTGGGATGATAAATTTCAAATTGAGTTAAACAAAAACATGTACTTAAGATACCCAGTTAATATCCATGGAGATTTTTTTAAAGTTATGTATGTTTACAATTGCTGTTTGCTTGATGTCAGCTATATTTTTAAGGTTTGAAAAGTTTACCATTCATGTTCATACTCCACCATTATCCTTGAGATTATTAACAGAAGCAGGTAAGATAAATTTAATGAATTTTCCTTAAAAAAAGAAACCAAACTTCTGCACAGGAGACTACATCTCTGTCATCAGTTTTCTCAGTGCTTTTACTGCTTAAGATGGAGGGAGAAATACCTTACTAGAAAGGAAGGTGAAAAGTAAGTAAATAAGAGATTGATGGGGTAATTCTACTTTGCATTGATCAGTAACCCTCTAAGGTGGTCTAGTAGAAACCTCTAAGGCACAAGGACTTACATACCAAAGGAGAGACAGGGCATCCCAGCCTGGTCCATGACTGGGAAGATAGTTGAAGGAGTCTTACAAGCACCCTTGACTTGGGACTTCCAATAGGTTATACTGTGGAAACTGGGGCATCAGAACAGGTAAAGACTTGAGAATAGCTCAGTTTGGAAAATAAAAACAATTAGAGAAATACTTTTTGTTAACATTCAGAAGAGAAGCCATATAGAAAACCCCACTTGAAGCTAGGAATATGCACTTCCATTACCCCCCCCCACACACACACACACACGTGCACACCAAAAAAGGAATGTAATACATGAATTAGTCAAGCTAATAAGTATGTGGAATTTAAAAATTCTTCTCATGTGTCTTAAAAGGAGATAGAAATGACCTCTACTACCCTTTTTGTGAATCATCTAAAATTATTTAATCAAGAATTTTGTTTAACAGAACATGCTCAAACATACATACAACTCTAAGTCATTAATACCTCTTAGTGGAGATGAGACAGAATTATAAGTATAGTCAAATTTCATGTTCCTGAAAGAAGGCTGAATGCTCTAAGCAGGAAGTCAGATGACTTTTCCCATGTATATGCTAACTTACTTACATTGTCCTTAATTTTCATAGGGTTGCCTTCTGAGAAAGTCTAACTAAACAGAGGAATGTGGACTTATATTTGCTTTTCCCTGCTTTCTAAAAAGAGTTGAGGCAGTCTCAAACACACATACAAAATACTAAAGCATTTAAATATATTGAAAGCCCCAGAATTAGATCTAGAAGTAGAAAATTCAATCCATAAACACAAGAGGTGATCACCACTAGAGGTGAACTACATGTGTGCCATTTATGCCTCTGATTTTTCTGGACACAGCCAGAGAATAGAAAAGTCCTCATGTTCTTATGATATGAAGCACAAATATTCTAAGAAAGATAGGTGAAGAATCTGAGGATAATGGCCTCAAGCAGAGTTTTTTCAACAAAGCAAAAGTGTGCTTTTTAAATCTGGGATTTTATAACCACAACCTTTGATAGAAGCAGACCCAAGGTAAAGTGTCACTGATGAAGGTGATATCCATGCTGGGAATGAGATGAGGAAGAAAGGTTACTTAGAATAATTCCATGCATACAGACTTCAAAAGAGCTAATATAGCTGGGAAGTGAATGAAAAAGAATTGCCCTTTAAATTTATTTTTTAAATATGTGTTCTTTGGTCAGAAACTAAAAATTAGAATACTCCAAGGCTCTTTGACTGGAGGTATCAAATATACCATGAGCTAGGTTAAGCAAAAAGAGATCTAAAAATGTCCCAGACTGGGCCACAGTGGAAACATGGAGAGTAGTTGAGGCTAGGCTTCAAAAAGAACGGAAACAACAAAACCAGAAAGCTCTTAAAATGAAAGACAACCAGTCTTTTTCTTGGTCTACACAGCCACTTGTTTCTGTTTTTCTCACCTAGGATTACTTTTACCTGTGTATATGTTCATTTAGGAAAATCTATCTGCCTCATAGCTTGCAGATTCATAATGTCCCCTTCATTTCAACCATGCACCAAAACTACCAGAATGTCTATGAATCCTAGTTCCAAATTCCTGGAAGAAAAATCATGATTTGGCCCAATATGATTCAGGTCTCCATCCTTAATCCAATTCACATGAGTAGGGACCAGAGAGAGAGAGAACAATCTTGCAAGGCCCTGCCATGAGGACAGAGGCATTTGTTAAGACAGGGTTTAATAGATACCTGTTCAGTATCCTACTAAGATACTTATTATTCTGGTATTCTTTCCTAAGTTTACTTACTAAAAATTTTGAGCTAAGTCTTTAATGAGAGCTTAGAATGTGTTTTCTCTATTTTCACACTGATAGATGGTAGAGATGCTTTAAAAATAAGGTGAAGGGGCACCTGGGTGGTTCAGTCAGTTAAGCCTCCGACTTTGGCTCAGGTCAGATCTCACGTTCATGGGTTCGAGCCCCACGTTGGGCTCTGTGCTGACAGCTAGCTCAGAGCCTGGAGCCTGCTTCCTGTTCTGTGTCTCCTTCTCTCTCTGCCCCTCCCCCGCTCATGCTCTGTCTCTCTCTATCGAAAATAAATAAAACATTTTAAAAGAATAAGGTGAAAAGGGGCATCTGCGTGGCTCAGTTGGTTAAGTGACCAACTCTTGATTTTGGTTCAGGTCATCTTCTCACAGTTCGTGGTTTTGAGCCCCACATCAGGCTCTGCGCTGAGAGCATGCAGAGCCTGTTTGGGATTATCTGTCCCCCTCTCTCTCTCTGCCCCTCCCCTGCTTTCTCTGTCTCAAAATAAAAAAAACATAAAAAAATAAGATGAAGTACAGAAATAATTCCACTATTAAAATTGAGACAATCAATCAATAATTTCTCCCATCCTTACATTTGCAATGAAATGAACCGGAGGCAAAGTAAAGTTTGTCCTTAGGAAGCAAAGTTGAATCTGCTCCAACAATTAGGCATACTCTAAATTGAAAGCCCAGAGTTCCACCCCACTGGATACTGTGAAAAAAGATGATTCTGGCCTGGAAAATTTTCAAAGCAGGTGTTCAACATCATCAAAAAGAAACCCAAGGAGAAATGTTCCCATGGAAAAAGTTATATTGAACCACGTACTTTTGTAGCACGCTTTCTAGGATAAGTTATGGAAAAAATACACTTGTAAAAAAATGGACTAGGTTGTCTTCTTTGGTAGAGTTTTGATCAATTGCCTTTTGTCTGCCAAAGAAAATGATTTTAGTTTTGATAAAGTTGATGATGTGCAATCCCTTCCAGCAGCGGTAGGCTGGTAGAATTATTTGTATCCAGAAATCAATTCTAGTTGTTGGAAATTAAATCCACATTATCAGCATATAGAAAGAGGCATATATTTCTAACAAGATGGCACATGCCCAGTTTGTCTATAATCAATATCATAGGGCAGGTATTAGTGTAAAAGATGAATAAAACATGGCACTTTTAAATATTACATGAAATTGTGAATGGGTATGTCAGGAATTTTTCCCCTTTAGTTCATTTGTAAAGTGGTATTTACTCCACATTTTCAGAATAATAATAATAGCTTTCAGTTTTGAGTTAAGTTGATGCCCTGGCCCATCAAGCCAAAATTTAGTGAAAAATCAACAGGAAAGCAAACAATCTTATTTTCTTGAAAATATAATATTAGTAAGTTATGGGATAAATCTCTTCCTGAAACAAAATATTCTAATGCAAAATATTTAACTGGGAGACCTAACACATAGTTTAAGGGAAAGCATAGCATAAATAATAGAGAAGCCACTAAGAAAATTGATTGAGCCATCATTTTGTGGAACAACAAGGTTGGCTCTTTTTAAAATAGAAGAGGCTTAGGATGCCTGGGTGGGTCAGTAGGTTAAGCGTCTGACTTTGGCTCAGGTCATGGTCTCACTGTTTGTGGGTTAGAGCCCCAGGTCAGTCTCTGTGCTGACAGATCAGAGCCTGGAGCCTGTTTCAGACTTTGTGTCTCCCACTCTCTCTCTCTGCCCCTCCCCCTTGTGCTCTGTCTCTGTCTCTCTGTCTCTCTCTGAACAATAAATAAATATTTAAAATTAAAAATAGTAATAAGAATAATAAAATACAGCAGGCTCTCTTTGAATCTCTCCAGAATTGGTTGAAGTGATCATTCAGAAGTTGAGGTAGTTTGGTTATTACTCAGAGCAGGCTTCACATAGTTTCAAACAATGATCCAACAACTTCCTTTAGAACTTGCTTTCAGGGTATAATCAAATGAGTTTTGGCATAGGGAATAGCAGCAGGTCCCTGTTGGATGCCTGTAATCAAATTATTTGGAGCACCATGTTTGGGTCCATAAAGGTAAGACAAATTACCCTCCACTCCCAACATTGTTGGTTTCTGTGCTTCTGTAAAGATTTCTGCTGAAGCCATGTAAGAGACCACTGTAGCCTAAATCTGCTGTATCATTAACTGTGAAGATGAAGTAAAGATTTTCACAGGAATTTTGTTTAGCTCCAGATTTGGTGACAATGAGTTTATAATTAGATGGGTTAAAATTGGGCAGATTTCCTCCACAATCTGATTTGAATATGTTGTCTCACTAAAGTTGCCAGAAATGTCTGTTCATTTGTTTTTATTTTTGGTCTGTTTGTTTTTATATCTATGCGGTTTTTATTAAATCGATATATGAGATCCATTAAATGTAAGATAGACAGGACTGATTTCACCCTGAACCAATCAATTAATTAAAGAAAAAGAAAATGGACTGTGTTCAAGCAGAGCATTTGGTATTCTTTTTATAAAAGTGGTTATTTTATAAATGGACCCCTCATTTTGCTGTATCTTTTCAATTTCATTCATCCAGTGATGGGGGCGAACAGACTCAGAAGTCTGTTCAACATAGAAAAAAATGGAAATAGTAAGTGGAGATTAAAAGCATCTAATTTAAGCAACATAATAAGCATTAAGAAGTTTTTAGTAGCTAATTTGGAAATATAAGACCCACTTATCCTCTCTTCCGCTCATTGTAGGATATGGGTATAGACAAAAACAGCTAAACTCTCTCCTCTTTGTTTCATTTTATTAAGTCGGACTCTCAACTTTAAGTGATGAAAACCTAACTGGTTTAATGACTTTATTACCTTAAATAGCAAAAGTCAAGGTGTAGTGTGAGATTCAGGCCAAATCCAGGCTCTCCAAACATGCCCTCAATTTATTGTTTGGCAGTTTCTTCCCATATATTTGCAAGAGTTTATAGCTCCAGAAAAAAATTGCAATTTTGAGTAAACGCACATCTTCTATTCTAATCATAAGAGAAACCTAAGCACACTGAATGATGTCACTAAATTTTCACGATCCGTTCTGTCCCCCTTCCTATTCTATATCCTCTTAATCCTGTTCTGTCTCAAAGGACATGTAAAGAACGCTGGAAGATGTTGTGCTGTTTCATGTCTCTGTACATGTTAGGTCATTTCTTCACACTAGACTGGCCCAATATCTACTTGTCACTTTGGTTACTTTCAAATTCCTTCTAACCCTTTCAGATTTAGCTTAGGAATCACCTCCTTTATAAGCCTTCCTTCATTTCTTCTCGTCAAGATTATCACTCTTCTACTCTGCCCTCGTGACCCTCACACGCGCTTTCATTTAGCAGCAGTTTCACTGTATTACAGTTATCTATCGCCCTCACTAAAGAGAAACTACTCTGAGGATAGGAAACCAGCCTTAAGTCTTCTTTGTCTCCCCCATCCCTATATCAGAGTCTTTGGTACATGCTAAAAGATTAATATTTTTGTTGTTTTTGAATGAATAATGAGTGAATGAATGAGAATTCACTCAAGAAATTTTCTAGAACTTTTTCTAAATAATGTATGCTTTTTATCAGGATTATTTTCTTTATATATTTTTCTATGAAAATATTCTTTTTTTAAGTTTATTTCTTTATTTTGAAAGAGAGAGTGCAAGGAATGGGCAGAGAGAGAGAGAGAGAGAGAGAATATCAAGCAGGCTCTGCATCATCAGCAGGGGCCCAACGTGGAGCTAGATCTCCCGAACCATGAGGTCACAACCATGAGATCAAGAGTTGGATGCTTAACTGACTGAGCCACCTAGGCAGTCCTATGAAAAATAGATTCTAAATAAAGCTTTGAGTTTATAAGCCTTATGAAACACGTGATCTCTAATGGCTATACATTTAAT
>NC_043704.1:45351993-45381964 GCF_006229205.1 Suricata suricatta
GTGGAGCTAGATCTCCCGAACCATGAGGTCACAACCATGAGATCAAGAGTTGGATGCTTAACTGACTGAGCCACCTAGGCAGTCCTATGAAAAATAGATTCTAAATAAAGCTTTGAGTTTATAAGCCTTATGAAACACGTGATCTCTAATGGCTATACATTTAATCACAAAGCTATTTACCTCAAGCCACACTATTATATAGAAGTGCATATGTATGACTACTAATATGCAAATACTATTAATATTATGGTACATATTGGATAGTCTTTTGAAATTGAACATCATTGGTACCAGAGAATTTTTGAAATTTGTAAGGAAATTGTATTGTACACTGGATCTTAAAAAATTAAGTATGTATGTATAAAGGCATACATATTTCATTTACAAAATATGTTATCAAAGACCTGTCTCAACTGCATGTAACAATATGAAATACAGACAATTACCAATTAAATCCTTAACATTTACAATGTTAACAACAGCTCCAGGTGTTTAAATGCCTCAATCACTTTTCTTTGTTCTTTGATATTTGTCACATGAAGCCTGCATGTCAAGACATCTTGACCGTTTATTGATGCATGCCAGAATCTTTAAAAAAAAGAGAGACCAAAAGCGTTTCATCATGCTGCCTACCTGCCTCTGCTTCTGCCTGTCCATCAAGTTGTACCAAACTCACATTTTCCAATTATTCCTGTGTCATTTGGCATTTTAATCTGACAAGTAAATTAAGGTCACAAGAAGAGTGGATCTTGAAATCTGTGTCCCAATGTAGTCACAGTCTGATGTACTGAATTGCATTGTTTCTGGAGAACTGGCAGACCAGAGAAAGAAAGCACAGCGGCGAAATCACTTTCTGAAAAAACATAATCTCAGCTAAAGGTCCCTACTTCAATATATATGACCCATGATGCTTTTTTTTCCCGTCCAGCTGAGAATTTAGTAACTGGCATACGTGAATGGAACAGAGAATCTCTGGCCATCCTCCCTCTCTCCCTCTCCTCTTCTCCCCCTCTTCCTTTCTCTCTCATGTTAGAAGTTATTGTTCCTGTTGTAAATGGCATCAAATATTGAATGAATGTGAAAGAAACATGCTTATACAATACCGTGCCATTACCTCTTCCTCTAAGTATTTATTTCATCCAAAGCTTAGGCAGGTATTTGAATAAAAATATTTAACTCACAGGGGCACTGGGTGGCTCAGTAGTTGGAGCGTCAGACTTTGCTTCAGGTGATGATCTCACAGTTAATGAGTTTGAGCCGTCCTCAGGCTCACAAGCTCACCGGGGTGAATAGGAAGTCTGCTTCCAATCCTCAGTCCACCTCTCTCTCTGCCCTTATTCCGCTGGTGCTCTCTATCTCAAAAATAAATAAACGTTTAAAAAATCAATCACAGCATTTTTATTAACTTACCTCTGAACATACTAAATATCAAAATACAAATGTGTAAGGGTAATTTATGTAATTTGAACACTTTAAAACATGAGCATTACTGTATACATCATATGTGCAAACACTTCCTTAGCCAGGGCACTTAACCCTTATATCTAGAACGCACTACTTATCTCTTCTTCATGAAACACATATACTTATTAATTTCTAGACTGTGTAGGGCACTCTACTAATCCCATGTGATCTAGTAAGTTGAAAGATATTATTTCTGCTCTCAAGAAGCTTATTTCTTCTTATTTCAAGAGCCCCAAACCCTGAAATCCTCAGAAATTGAACTATTTTTGATAGTTGAAGTTTTCAGACAGAAGTTTGGTCTTAAAAACATTATTTTTACTATTGATTTTTAAATATTTTGTAAAGATATACTTTTCTAATCATGCATCCACAATCTTCCCTTTTAAATAAAAATTCTTGGACATAATTTAGCATTTTTAATTCACCTTACATGATCGTATTATTGCTTTCAATTATAACATACTGTGTCCTTCTTTGTTCCCTGAATTTTACAAGGATGTTTGATCCTAAATTCTTTGCTCCTGAATACTGTATATCATGGAATCTTATGTCAGATTTTTAGTTTTCTCAGTTCTTCTGTTGGTCAGCCTACCAGTGTGCACTTCTGTTCAATTCTCTCTCTTTAGGTATATCATCCCTGGCCTCAATTTACTTAATTTACTTCTACAATACTGTTTTGTGAACTTGGAAATCAATAAACACCTCTGAAGTAAGAGTATGAGGCATCAAAGCTGTTTTTGGAATAAACTATGTAAACATCCATCAGATGTCTTTTCAGGAGTTCTTTTTGTCCATCTTGCTATTATTCCACTGCAATCCACATAAATGAAGTTGCCATCTAGCTGAATTAATATCTGTGGGATAAGATGAGGATAGGAATAGTTGGGGAGACAGGAGAGACAGGGGATGAATCTAAGAAATACTTAAAATGTAGTAATGAGAGGGGTGTCTGGGTGTCTCAGTCGGTTAAGTGTCCGACTTTGACTCAGGTCATGATCTCATGGTTCATGGGTTTGAGCCCCATGTGCAGCTCTGTGCTGACTGCTCAGAACCTGGAGTCTGCTTCCAATTCTGTGTCTCCCTCTGTCTCACTGCCCCTCCCCCCATTTGTGCTCTATCTCAAAAATAAGTAAACATTAAAAATTAATTTTAAAAGTGTAGTAATGACAGGATAAGTGATTAATGTGAAGGCAAAGGTGAGAATTGTGGGAAGGCTCAGTGCAAGGTTTCAGGCCTGGACATCTCCAAAATGGTGTAGTCTCTGAAGGGGATGATTTTACCCTCTAGGCACTGGGGGAGATTCCGAATATTTTTAAATATTATTTTGAAGGTAATTATGTGTCCACATAATGTGAGATGGATTGGGAAGAGATACTCTAGAAAGCCAGTTTAATAGAAAAATATAAAAGTAGTCTAATCCTGTGAGGCTGAAGCCTGACATGAGGCTGTGCCAATGGTAAACACAAGATAATATAAGACGTAATAAATATTTGACTCTGGACTTGGAGCTGTAGGGGAGGGCAGAATCAAATATGACCGTACATTTCAAGTCTGGGTAGCCAAGAGAATAACAGCATCATCTACAAAGTCACAAGTTTATGTTTATCTAAGAAATATATCCTCAGCTTTCATTCATATGTCAAACTCATATGTCTGTATAACCATATAGTGTTGAGATTTTACAGATTAATTAGTCTCCATTATATATTGCTAAATCTTTACAGGGTTAAACTAATCCTAATTACAGTATATGGCCTAAGAGGTTTTTTTTTTCTCTGAAAAAAAATGCTAAGAATTTCCTGCATTGGTTGTCAATAAACCTTAAGATTAATTTACTGGGTACTATCAAACTATTACATTGTTGGGATTTCTGCTGTGCTTTAAAAAATAATTTTGGTGAAATGATGTGATAATATCATTTGAAATTTTGACATTTCATCAAGAACTGGGAGTCATAAATAAAATACGTGAACATGAAACAAATATATACCACCATTTATTTCCCTGGGCAGCATTTTGAGAAACACTTTATTCAAAAAAAAATATGTAACTGCTCTCTTCAATAACTTTAAAAAGATGTTCAAAACAGAAAAGAGTTAACTTTAAAGAGCTATTCCACAGAAAATGACACAGCATACAAATAACAGATTTTACTTTGAAATGTAAATATAAACTAGAATAATCTTGATTACGGAGAGACAAAATCATGTCTCTGTAGAAGAAAATTCTTTGCTTAAAAATAGCCAAATTGCTTTTCTCCAATACTTTCCTAAAGACATGAAATTTCTTTTTTTCAGTCTATTTTTTAAAGTGTTTGGATTCCAAGTAAAGAGCTTCAAGTTTTTTCTCTTTAAATAGAAACAACTAAAGCAAACCTCCTTTATAATGGCATCCTGACTTATGCCAAGTATTGACTAGGTGTTGAGCTCTTAATCAGTAATAACTTTGCATCTCTTTCTGCCTCTTAAGGAAGTGTGCCTCTTTCCAAACCATACAATGAAATAATTATTTCAGTATACCTGTATTTTCCCAAGACTACAACTTCATTCCATTAAGCAAAGAGGCATTTCCAATCAACTAGTCACAAATAAATTTCATTCCTTACCTGGATTTCATTGTATCTTTTTAAAGACAGGTTTGTTCTCTAGGGAGTTACTTACAGGAGTAAATGATATACATTCTCTCCTACAAAACTAATTAGAAATGTATATTTTTAGGATTGAAAAATGAATAGATGGTACAAGCAGACAAGTTTTCACTCATGGCAGGAGCATTTGTTAGCTATACTGTATTGTTCTGGAATCCATTTGGTAGATGCTGTTATGGTTTATTTTCTAAGTGTCTACTTAAATTATCAGGTCTTTGAGGCCTCTAACCAAGGAATAACTCCTCTTGCTTCTCCTCTTCCTCCTCCTTCTCTTAACACATAAACAACACAGGTTTGAATTGTGCAGATCCACTTAGACACAGATTGTATTTCAATGTTTTTTAATTTTTTTTCTGCGAAAAGTTTTATTATTTTCATTTGGTCCAAGGCTTGGGAGAAGGCTCCAGAGTGGTTAAAAAGCTGCATAGGAGCTGCAGGGAGAGGCTCAGGAAGAAGTCCTGACACCAGGGGGATGCTGGAGAGGCCCTTCAAGGGCCAGTAGGCTCTGGAGGCTCATAGTTATGCTTGAGGGTGAGCCTACTAAAGAGACACTCGCGGGGCACCTGGGTGGCTCAGTCGGTTAAGCGTCTGGCTTCTGCTCAGGTCATGATCTCACTGTTGGTGGTTTGAGCCCCGCATCGGGCTCTGTGCTGACAGCTAGCTAAGAGCCTGGAGTCTGCTTCTGAATCTGTGTCTTCTTCTCTCTCTCTGACCCTCCCCTGTTCGCGCTGTCTCTGTCTCTCAAAAATAAATAAGAAACATTTAAAAAATTAAAAAAAAAAAAAAAAAAAAGAGAGAGAAATACTCGCCCTGCCCAGCCTGGGCCACCAGCCAGCCTGTGGAGGGTAGTCAGGTGGTTGCCATTTTCCTGATGTGTTTCACCTCCTCTTCCAGGAAGTGGTTCTACAAGAAGTCACAAAAACAGGGGTGTGAAAGGTAGAACCCGGGGCACTCAGACCCCACAGGGCATGGTTCAGGTTCTTCTTCACGGACCACGGTGGCTTGCCTGTTGGTTTCCAAGGCATCCAGGGTTTTATCCCACTTATATTAGGACAGTTTCTGCAGGTCCTGGAAGAGGGCCTGACCATCCCTGCTGGTTCTGCATCTTCCAGAGTTCCTCAGCGCCTTCCCACTTCTCCTAAGCCAACTTACTAAAGAGGCTGATGCCCTCTAGAGCCACATTGTCGAGGCGGAAATAAAAGCCCAGAGAGAAGTAGGTGTAGGAAGCCTGCAGACACATGTTGGCCAGCCTCCACCTCGGTGGGATAATTCTGATGAATCTGGGAGCTCAAGGTTGATCAGCAATAAGGAGCTAAGCTCAAAAAAATAGTATTGGCTGGTCCCAGAGGCAGATGGTGGCTGAGATTATGATTTCAAAGTCTGTGACTGGAAAAGGATTTGGAGGGTGGCTGGAGGCTGGAGGAAAAAGGGGTGTCCTAGGTCTGTTCTGTCCAAACATTGTTGAAGCAAGACAGATCCACAGGACCACTCAGAGCATTGCCTATAAACAGTACTGTAAATATATTTTCTCCTCCTTATGATTTTCCTAATATTTTCTTTTCTCTAGCTTAATTTATTATAAGAATACAGCATATAATACATATAACATACAAAATGTGTGTTAACCTGTCTGTGTTATCAGCAATGCTTCCAGTCAACAGTAGGCTATAACTATTTACCAGTAGTTAAGTTTGGGGGGAATCAAAAGCTTTAGGGTGATTTTCGACCATAGGAATTGGCACCGTAACTCCCATATTGTCCAAGGATCAATTGTATTTCGTAACTGCCATTTACTGATTCGTTGCTAAAGCCTTCTTATTCTTTTCCAGAGCACACCCATGTACCCCTTTTCTAACAGTTTTTTTACACTTATAATTATTTATTCATTGTCTACCTTTCCCATGAACTATAAAACCATAAAGTCAGTAACTGAATATCCAGTCTTTATCTCAGTGTCTGCCATGTGGTAGGTTCTCAATAAACATTTGTTGAATGAGCTAATACATTCTTAACCTTAGATTCACGTTTCTAAGTTTAATCGACTTAACTTGATTAAATGTAGAAGTCTGTACTTTCTAGCAGCTCCTGCCTTCTGGAAAGTATTATCTCCAAGCATACAGAAAAATTGCATCTTCTGATTAAAATTATATTGGGTGGACTTACTTCACATACATATAACTACCTTCAGGGTAAATCATTACATATCAAATGAAAGGTGAGGATATGGATAATTCCAGGTCAATCCAACTTCTTTTTTTAACCAGAATCACCTAAAATCCATTTGTTCAAAATAAATTTATTGAACTACTACTGTGCATCAGGTCGTATTGGTTGAATACTGGATGGATGAGTTTCTGAGAGCTACGACAGCAGATGACACACACATCAGAAATTTATTTTCTCACAGTTATAGAGGCCAGAAGCATACTTTCTCCTGAGGTTCTAGGAGAGAATCCTTCCTTGCCTTTTTAGGTTCTGGTGGCTCCAGGCATTCCTTGGCATGTCGCTGCATAAGTCTAATCTCTGCCTCTGTCTTCACATGGACTTCTCTACTTTGTCTTTTATAAGGACACTTGTCATTGGATTTGGGCCCACCCAGCTAATACAAGTTGAGTAGTAGTAAGTTAAGGAACTTACTTGTGCCTACAAATAGTCTTTTTGTTTTTCTTAGTTGTTTGTTGTTGTTGTTGTTGTTGTTGTTGTTGTTTTTGGTAGGGGCAGAGAGAGGGTGGAGGGGATGTCATCATTCAACTTAATACAGATTCTATAGTGACTAACCCCCTCCTCTCATAGAATTTGTAGTCTAATTGAAAAGACAGGTTATAAAAAAAATAATTTCAGTAAAACATGATAGAAATGTGTTGGTAGAAGTAGTCCAAGAGCTATGGGAACATAAGTCTGGGGACCTAATTAAATCTAAACAAGCAAAAAAAGCTTTCCAAATTATGAGATGTTCATGTAGGAGTATTAAATACGAATTGGCCATGAAAGGGAGCTTGGCACATTTCAAGGATCTGGAAGAAACTCAACACAGAGAATGATAAGAGATTAATCTGAAGATATACATTTAGAGTCATTTGTAGAGAGCCACGTGAGCAAAGTTAAAGGCTGTAGACTTCATCCTGAGATAGAGTCAGAGCTCCGTGATTGACCAACACTAATATAACAAGAAAACAGAAATTATCCCTGTCAGGACCAAGATTAGCAACAAAGGTTCTGAGTGTTTCTCTTACTTTACATATGGCAAATCTTTCTTTTCTCAATATTTGTAGCTCTTATGGGTAACATAGAATCATAGTAAAATAGCTCTGAATGATTGTGACAAAAACATTTAATTCAGCATTCTCATTTTACAGACATGAAACCAAGGTCAGTCAAGACTATGATTGTTCTAGGACCCACAAAAGAGCTAGATTTGGCTATCTGTTCTGTTAGTGAAAATGGTAGTGTAAAATACTGGCAATAGCATGGGCCTGGAGCCTGACAAATCAAGACTGGTTTGTCAGCTTTCCTGTGTACAAGAAGTATGACTTTAGCAAGTAATATAACTGCCTATACTAGGAATAATAATAGTACCTATCGATTAAGACTATTGTGCAGATAAATTTGGTATGAAATGAATAGTGGCTGTTGGTGATGATGATATTCCTAATGTTTTCATAATTATCCCAGCCCCATAATCCATGGCATTTTACCCCCAGGATATAATATTGCATCCTCTTATTTCAAATGACTTATATATTTACATATAAATGAATCATAAACAGTGCAAGGATTAGAGACACCAATAACCCCTTTGCCCCACCCAGTCAAAAATCCACACATAATTTTTGGCTTCCCAAAAACTTACCTTCTAATAACCTACTGTTGACTGGAAGTCTTACCAATAACATAAACAGTCAATTAACAGATATTTATATATTATATGTATTATATACTGTATTATTATAGTAAAGTAAGCTAGAGCAAAGAAAATGTTAACAAAAAGTCCTAACAGAAGGTTCACTCACAGTATTTTACTGTATCAAAAAACATTTGCATGTAAGTGGACCCACACAGTTGAAACTTGTGTGTTCAATGTTCAACTGTATGCCAATCTCCAAGGAAGAATGTTTAGGATTTCTAGTACAGAAGTTTAGGAAACAATTTTACAGGCATATGCATTTTTCAAAGTGACACAACTGAATATTCTGTTATTCAGTTAAAACTTTAATGGAAGCAAAGTTTATAAATATGTAATCATAAGTGTGAGAACTAAGATATATTAGTAAAACTGGCAGTTTGCTAACCAGTTTTTTAAGGCAAACACAGTGTTCTATAACAAAGTAATCTGAGTCTCAAAATGTCCAATTACATAATCTTTCCCATCTGAACTTTGAATATACGGGCTCAGTAAATGATTTGCTCCTAGCTACTGTGAAAATAGAGGCTGCAGATTTAAAACTCTTGAACTATATTATATATTTTACAAATACAGCAGTTGCCAAGTAAATGTTTTCTTTTTAAATGGCATCTTCTGTGTCTTTAAGAGATTAATGTTGTTTACTGTAACATCTATCCCTTATAATATGTTTTTCAATAATTTTAATGTGAAATGTGACATTTTAGAGCACTCATTAATTCCTACAATATCAGAGCTATTTTGAAGATTAGGAAATTCATTGAGGACCTAATAAAAAATCTTATGCACATTATTTATTGGGTAAGATACAGCTCTTTAACTTACTTCTGCACAGATTTTGAGCTAAAAGAAATAGATGACTGAAAATATCTTAATTAAATCATAGTGACTAAAATCTAATTCCAAGACTTAATAGATTTCTTACTGAAAACTGAACATAAGTGGCAGCTGTTTTTATTTACATTGAGACTTCTTCTTTAAAAGCCTCTTAAATGCTGTGACTGGTTTCTTAACAGTAGCTTTTAATGTTCAGAAATTTCCTACGAGATTTGTCATTTTTATGAAGAAGTTATTACTGGTTATAAATTTGCACATAGTATACTGCCTACTTGATTCCCACAAGAACTACTTCTATGAAAATCTTAAAGTACCCAAGTTTAATGAATTATTATGGTAGACAGTTAAATGGTTTGTTTTTCAGTTATATTCTTTTTTTCAAGTTTATTTATTTATTTTGAGAGAGAGAGACAGTGAGCATGAGCAGGGGAAAGGCAGAGAGAGAGAGAGAGAGAGAGAGAGAGAGAGAGAGAGAGAGAGAGAATGCAAAGAATGCTCTGCCCTTTCAGTGCAGAGCTGGACATGGGGCTTGAACTCACAAACTGTGAAATCATGACCTGAGCCAAAATCAAGAGTCAGATGCTTAACCAACTGAGCCACCAAAGTGCCCCATGTTTTTCAGTTATATTATTTGATTCAGTTTTCTGCATATAAATGATTTGATTAGTAGATTTTTATAGAAATCAAAATAAAAATAAAGCCTTATTCTAGTGAAAGGATATTAAAGGGACTGGTTGATTCAATACTTTAGAGGATTGACAAATAACTGAATTATTATATCAAGTTATAGCATACATAGGAAGGGGAAATAAAACCTAAACCTAAACCTTGAATTCTGGGGATGGTCATGTCTGAATTCAGGCAAGTTCTTTACCTTTTCTGGGCTTTAGTTTTCTTACTTCTATTTTGAAGCACTTGTTCATATCCCATCAATAAAAAAATATTTCTTATTAAAACGTCAGTAATACAGGGGTGCCTGGGTGGCTCATTTGGTTGAGTGGCCAACTCTTGATTTTGGCTCAGGTCATGATCCCAGGCTCATGGGATCCAGCCCCGCATTAGACTCCATGCTGAGCTTGGAGCCTGCTTGGGATTCTCCTCCCTCTCCCTGTGCCCCTCACCTGCTCATGCCCTTCTCTCTCTAAAACAAAAAATTAAAAAATTAAAAACTTAAATAGCACATAGAATGAGGAGTGCCAATGGATTAACTGAAGTCATATATTTTAGAAGTTTCCTCAGCAGTAGTACATGCATACCATGTAGTTTTTACAGTTTTGTCAATGGAAGAAATAATACGTTGTTACCATATGTTACCTAGTTTTTTCTTCAAAAAAAGAAGCTTTCAAATGTCATTTTTTAAAATTACTGCTAAACGTCTAAGAACTTGCTATGTATACCCAGTGCTATAAAGTGTGAGTTCTTAACTTTATTATTTAAATTAATCTCCATTATATATAAGAAAGGTCATTCTTAAAATGAATTATACAATTGTCTTTCCTCTTTGCTGAAACAGACACCAAAACAGTGTATAAAGCCCGGTCTGTTAATTCAAGTGTTTAAGGAAATAAATTAGCAATAATATTTAAATTAAATATGGTGGAAATTTTTGGTCTCCATCACCATATTTTCAAGCATATACTAAGTTGTAAAATAATCTTGTTAGTGAAATGTCACCCAGGGAAATTTTAATATTGTATTTGTGTTTCAGCTTCTGACATGGCGGCTGAACAGGGACAGATTCTCGTGATAGCCACCGCAGCTGTTGGGGGATTTACGCTCCTCGTCATTCTTACTTTGTTCTTCTTAATCACTGGGAGGTAACGGAAGCATACCAGATTATTTCCATGATTTGTGAATAACCGTTCTCTTATAATACTGTGAATACATATGCTTTTAAATGTAGCAAACTATGAGAGAAAAAGGTATCAGGGCAGACTGCTCTGACTGCAGTTTATATGATAACAGAATCACCGAGTCTAGCTCTCTGTATCAGTAGGCTTCTGAATATGGAAGCAACAAAAGATGTGATAGTTTGAAAACTATGAAAGATAAATTCTTACTCAATAAGTTTTTCCTTTACTACATTCAAATTACACCATGAAAGAAATTTTTCCTGGAGAAAAAAAAATAATTCAACAGAATTTATATAAAAGTTCTTTATAAATTTAGTGTTGTAAAATTTGTTATATTTATCCATTAAATGTTGAAAGGATCTATATTAGAATTATATTCATTGGTTTTATAAATCTGGTATTTCTTTACTTTAAGGTAATAAGGATGAAAATTTAAAGTAACAATAAATTGAACAGAGCAAAAGACCTACATTTGAATCCTGACAAGCTAGTCAGACTGCTTCAACCATCTAAATTCTATATTTCTATTTTTGCACACATTTGGTATAACAATCAATTAAAACCATTTATTGCTTTTTAAATATATCGGATTGTTACCATGAGCCAGGTACTGACTATACAAAGATGTGAGTAAAGGTAATACGTATGAAATCATATAAGAGATTTCTTCTGTAACCCTTGTTATTAGGCCCAGGCTTTTGTCAGAAACTGTGAATATATTCAGATCATATTTTTATTCCTACAAGGGAAAAATAATTCTTTCTTGATTATCAAAAGAGGCACAGAAGAATGTCTCATAAGTTTTCCTGATAATATGAAAAACACATATACTGCAAAAAAAAAACCCAATGTCATAATTTAAAAGTGCAATAAGAATGCCAGCCAAAAAATAAGCATCCATGATGACACCAGCTAAAGTATACCATCTCAACTGGAATTGTTGATATTTGATAATGAACAAATAACAAAAAGCTACTTTTAGGGGCAGTGATTCAGTAAATAAACAATAAAACCCCTTTTGTTTTATTCATTTAAAAATTCTACTTACATTCCAATATTTTATTAAAATTCATTTTTAAATTATAGAGGATATGCATGTATGAAAAATTATTATCTACAATTTTGGAGCAGGCTAAAAGTATAGATCAATAAGTTCACAAATACTGAGAAGGCATTTATCAAGGTTGGGTCCCTGACTGACTGTAACTGCTGCCTGTTGAAGGTCTCAGATCTAGGTGTAACAAACCCACTTTTATAGAACTTACCTAGGAACAAAGAAACACATGAATATTCTAATGTGGTTGAGTTGAAAAGGTGACATTTTTATGAAATTAATTGTAAAATGGGCACATTTACCCCACATTTACTTAAAATTTTTAGGTATAAATACACATAGTATTGCTCTTGTAATAAATAGTGTCTCCAAGTCTCCTGCTTTGGGAGGCTGATTAACTGATAGAAGAGTGATAGCTACAGTAATAAGAAAAAAAAACATATGAAAGAATACAGGAAATACTGATAAATTAATCCTAATAAAAAGTGCTAGTTTGGCCATGCCAGGGTGCCATTGTCATATGCTATTGCCCAGCACTCTCCGGTTCCTGTCTCCCTTTATACCTCATGCTAACCTCTGACAGGTCCTTGCCATCATCACAGCTTTAGTACAACCATCTTTTCCAGTGGGCAGAAAACAAATCTTGGAGTCTCTAAACCAACTAACCATTAGGTTGAAAACAAACGATTCAGTATGATAGCCTACAAATACCAAACATGATCTACAAAATCCTTAATCACTAGCAGGAGAGAACTGGTTATAAAAACTGACAAAGAGCCAAAACCTGACGCATCCTGGTGGAGGTCTAAGCTCATTTGAAAAACAAAACAAAACAAAACAAAAGGTTAGAATTCTTATGATCATACTCTTGCAAGAAGAGCGATTAGAATACAGTTTGGGTGCATATAAAGTCACAATGACAACTTAATTAGGTTAAAAAAAACATGCCAACACTTTATGTGTCGCTATATGTTTAGCAAACCTTATTAGAAAAGTGTTAAGTGGAAGAATTTACTGTGTTTTCATTTCCATTTATAACATAAGTGCTGCTCCTGCATTATGAGTTTGGGGGCATTGATACCTTGATAATGTAACTCCATTTATTATGGAGTTGCACATAATTGAAAGGCAATCAGTTTGGGGCCCAGAGAGATTACTCAGTTATTAAAGTCTGATGGGGACCTATAAGTGATCCTAACTCCAAAATAACGAATTATGTCAACTATACTGTGATAATTTAGATATGGTGGTTAATTTCATTCGAAAAGATTTTTATTTTCTTATTTGAAAGTACTCTTGAAGAAGTGTGGGGTACTTAAGTATGATTTTATTTAAACAGCAGGGCCACTTTCATCCTCAATTTTTTTTAAAAAAAAGGCTCTAACTATATACTGGAAATTGATTTAAATGATGTTTCATTTAATAGTAGATCAATATATGGCACTATCAGATGTAATTTCTAAGTTACAGTTATTTTCATTTGTACAATATGAGTTAAGGCCTTATTTCCTCACCTAGTATTTCACCAGTGATTTAAATAGCACATACACATGTGGATAAGCATTTCATTAAAAGATCAGAAAATATTGCCTTAACACATAAATATGGGAAGCTTACAAGAAGATATTACAAGCATGGTAGGCTAAATCAATTTGGCCTAATAAACTTGAGAGATGGGCTCAAATTGTTGTCTTTATTTTGATTTCTGAAGCAGAATTATCTTTAAAAGATAATTTAATGGTAAAGAAAAATTTGTACTAAATTATTTTCAACTTTTACTCTCCATGTTTTCCAGTTTAAATGACATTAGAAACTAATATTCTACAAACTGGGGAAGACTATTTGAATTACATAAGATAAAAAAAATTCACTTTGAAGTATACCTTAAGCACACTATGGGGGAGTATTCATTGGAAATTATTCTATAAAAACTGTAAGACATTTCTGAATAAATACTCAATTTGCCATAGAGCTTGAGGATAAATTCACATTGAAAGAATGGATGATATACCACAGATGTAGTCTTTTTAACCATTTGGAATTAGAAATTTGATGAATTGTCAAATCACATGAATGTTGAAGAATTTATTCATGTTGCAGAAGTCATGTGAGATAAGATCTCCTCTTTCTCAGAGTACGATTATCCCGAGAGAACAGAATACACCTTTACCAAATTTCTGACATTAAAAAAAAATGTTCTTTAGGAATGAAACTAGAAGACAGTTGTCTAAATTTCTGAGATTCTGACTCATAAACATTTTCTCATTTTGATTTAATGCTTTCTACCAACTCCAGCTATAAGAAGGTCTATAAGGAAGCATGTGATGGTTATTGCTGATTATAGAATATTCTCTAAGATTCCTATCATTCAAACCAATCAATCCACATGAGAGTATTTTATTCTTATCTGGGGTTAATTCTCATCTATCTATCTATCTATCTATCTATCTATCTGTATAAAACTTGTATGGAGTATTTTCACATGTTATAAAGATATTCTCAAACATGGCCTTTGTGATAAGAACTTGGCCCACTGGTGATAGGTATTTTAGTTGGTTTTGGTGGTCATCCAGCAAAATTCTAAAACTAAGATTCTGCTTTCCCTTTTCAAAGGTGCCAGTGGTACATCAAAGCTAAAATGAAGTCAGAAGAAAAGAGAAGAAACCACTTACAGCAGAACGGGCATTGTAAGTAGTGCTATGAACCTTCCGTTATTTTACATTGCTCCAGCTCTCAGGAGTTCATTCTAAACTTGTATCCAATGATTGAGAAAACCTGAAAAAATGTACTTCCAGCCTTTTAGCATTAAGACTTTTTATCTGGTTTCCAGGTTGGTTGGTGGAAATTGCACCTGCTTCTCATTAAATGATAGTACTTTTTTCCTAATTGTGCTTGCTGGAAAACATGAAGACTGAATATGCTAAAAATACAAGATGACTGCTTGTATCTAGTTATTTACCACTCACAATGGCTCCTGAACGTGAGTTAGTGTAATTTAGTGGAGCATTAGCCATAGAAATATTAAGGAACTTTTATTCCTTCCTGTAGGGACTGTCATTTAAGCATATAACAAATCAATTTACAATTCATTAACACTAAAAAGGAAAATCAGCTCTTTAACTTTTAGAATATGTATGAAATCCTTGAGCTGACTACAAGGTTATATTCATTTGTAGAATCTCTTCCCAAGCAAACTATAATTACCACTATAGTTGGTTTGATAATTGCCACCCTTTCCTCCCCAGCACCCACCTCCACCTCCACCTCCAAATGGCAAACTACTTTGTCAAGACAGTTTTCCCTGTCGTGAGATGCTGAATTAACAAGAAAGGGGTGTTCTCTGATTAACCGCAGTGTAGAAATAATATGTGAGGCAAGTTGTTTAACTCTTTAAACTCATTTTTACTTCAGATTGAGCAAAAGAATAAGGGACTTTTCAATCAATATCACTTTCCAAAGGAGACAGAAAGGATTTAAGTGAGGAAATTATAAACTAGACAGATGGTTTAGGGCTATTACTAAGGCTCACAGGGTTTCTCAGTGGTCTGAGGACTATCTGCATTAGGTGTTGCATCTCCACTCACCAAAGTTCTGACTCAGAAGGTCCATGGTGGGGCCAAGACATATGCATTTTTAGCAAGGTCTCTCTGGTTGCTCTCTTTTTCTTTTTTACAATACATTTGAGGCCCACTGCACTGGCAGAGAAGGGAAAGCTAAGACACCCACGGCCAGCCCTGGGATGAGCTGGAAATGCTGTGAACAGATGCAGAAACCAGGATCCAAACACCTGTATAGATGACATATGCTGAGCAAACTTAAGACTCACTGCAGGGCATTTAGTCCTGAAATGCAGAGGAGAAAAGATGCTCCTGAGGTATTTATTATTTGTTTTCCAACTATCAGTTTAGCATAAACTAAACCAAATGGGCCCAGCAAGAAGCAATTAAAATAACCTAATGCAACCAAGCAAGTAAAAGAAAGATAACAAACCGAGTTTTAAGAAACCATAGGTAAGTTAAGTAACCAGATGATCGACGTATATTGTGTTTACAAGGGAAAAAAAGGTGATATTAACACCACATATCTAATTAGATACCACTAATCATCTAATAGTAGTCACTGCATTTGAGTTTAGAATATGCATTCTGAAACCATAACTTCCATTAAGTTACAAAAATGTCTGCAATATGAAGCAGAGGTAAAGATTATCTGTTTCTTTTCTTCCGATCTAAACTTTGGAAGTCAAGAAGAGCATAGTATTTCAGAATCATTGTCAGACCTAAGTATACCTTGAATGCATTGCTGGTGATATCTGGGGAAGGACTGATATTCTCAGGGATGCTCATCTGGTAGCAGAAGACAGTAGACAAAAAGTAATGACAGGAGGCACAGACGTAGAACTCATGAAGCCAATTCTGCTAACAATGGACATTTCAGCACCTCCTCTAAATTCACTTTATTGCCTTTTATTTGTTTGCTTTTGAGATCTTCTTGCCAGAGCATGTTTCTAAGGAAACATAGCCAACACATAACTTGGGGTATTATATGGCTTTCAAAATCTAAAGCAACAAAACCAAGTATCATCCATCCACTATGCCACGAATTTGCATTACTCTTTTAATCCCTACCAATTCATATTACTAAAGGTTTTCTGTGTGATTATTACCTGTAAAACCATACGGAAGCTATTTGGAAAGATACAAAGATGTATAAGAGATAATCTCCTGTCCTCCAGGAGCCAGAAATCTTTTGGAAAACAGAAAGCTACCAGCAAAACAGGAATAGCCACACGCAGTCTGATTTCTTCAGATACTAAAAGAAGTTGCAAATGAAAAAGTAACCACACATCCAAGTTTTCTAGACATCCCTAGTCATCATCCTTGTGCAAGGGGTCCAAGAGGGACACTAACTGACTTGCTTGTTTTAACAGAAAAGGTTTTGGGAAAAAGGCTTATGCCTTCTTCCCCTGTGTTCTGAGCTAGATCAAGTACAAAATGTATGGGTTATTAGTGAATTAGTGAGCCTGATTAAACATTTTACAGATATATAATAAATAAATGTGTTTTCTGCAACCTGTCAGCTCACTTTCTATTAAACCACTAGGTCATTTTTACACTAACAAGTAAATACATTTTTTTGGTTTTATTTTTTTTTATTTTTTTAAAATAGTTTATTGTCAAATTTTGATTATAAGTATTCAAATCTTTATTGGGGGGTGAGGAGGAGTGGGACAGAAACAAAAGAGAGTTGAATTTAAGTAACTAACAAGAATGCTACTTTAGTATGTCATCCTTGTTTTAAACATATAGATGATGTGTAATTACTAAAATACTTCTAAACTAAATCAATTTTTTTTTGTGTTGCAGTACGCTTCCCAGGAATTAAAACTTACATAGATCCAGATACATATGAAGACCCATCCCTAGCAGTTCATGAATTTGCAAAGGAGATTGATCCCTCAAGAATTCGCATTGAGAGAGTCATTGGGGCAGGTAAACAAAAAATCTGTACTTTTGAAGATTTGATTCCTTGATGGTTTTGTAATTAGTTTACAACATAATATTTTAAATCTTAGCAGTTTTAGTCATTGAAAAATTTTAAGAAAGAAGAAAAATTATCTTCTATATGCTGTTTTTTAAGTCTATAAGCATCTAAATTCCTTTTCTAAGCAATGAGAGAATTCACAAATGTATTTTTAACTCCTGTAGTCTTCTTTCAGTATGGAGATAACTTATAATGAAACTAGACTCATACAGGAATTCATTTTGAAGATGTAACTTCAGGAGCTTTTCATAAGTTGTTATAGATCTACTCAGGCCCCAGGGCACCTAGGTGGCTCAGTTGGTTGAACATTTGACTCTTGATTTCGGCTCAGATAGTGATCAAAGGGTTGTGGGATTGAGCCCTGGTCAGGCTCCATGCTGAGCATGGAATCTGCCTAAGATTCTTTCTCTCTCTATCCCCCTCCCCAGCTCATGCATTCTCTCTTTAAAAAAATTAAATTAAAAAATTAAACAAAATAAATCATTTACTCAGGCCCAACATCAAGATATATACTATTAATTAGTATTCATATTGATGACCTTGAGGCTCTGCAAGATCCAGAAGTGTTCTGAAAATCATTGAGGATAAAATTAGCTTCAGTATAGTTTTATGTCTTTTTAATGCTAATTAGTGATTTTCCCTATGTAGAATGTTCAAACAGAACACTATTTTATTCAGCTATTCCAGATAAATACAAAAGTATTGTGAATTAGTTCCCAAGACTTTATTCTGTACATTACTTAGAACAGAAGCTAAACTGCTGTAACAAAGAGACTCCAGCATAATTTACTCCTCTTTCAAGTCCTTGACCTAAGGTGAATAGTCCATGTTAGCAAAGAAACAGTCAGTCCTTCAGGAGGTCTTGAAAGGACCCAAGTTCTTTGTACTGTTTGCTCTGCCTTTCCTTAGCTTGTCATCTTCCTCTGAATGGTCAAAGCTGGGACACCAACACATTTGCCTTCCAGCCTGTTGAGAAGGAGAAGGAAAGAGTTCAGTCTGGGTTTTTGTTTTTGTTTTTGTTTTTTGCTTTGTTTGTAAGGCAATAACACAGAACTTGCAAACATTTCTATTCACATCTCAATGGTCCAGTTTAATTACCTGTGCACAAAGAGAGAGTTTGAAAATATATTCTCTGACTGGGCAGCCATGCATAGAGTTAAGAAAGGGAAGGAGAAAGTGTAAGTATGAGAAGGGAGACTGGATCCTGAACAGGGTATTGCTCTCCTCTGGATGCTGGGTATCTGTTAATGCTGTTGAGAGAGCAGTACATACAAAGGACGACCATTCCAGCCAGGTATCATGTCTTTGCAGAAGCCAAAGAAAGCAGCTGATCATCCTTTGTCTCTTACCAAAGCCCTTCTTCACCAGAGGACCAGCTGCATAATCTGCAGAGACCAGTGCAGAATGAAAATGTAGAGTCTTTTGCTAAAAAGTTAAGAACTCCAAGACAGTGACATCAGAGCATTAAACAAATGACATAGTCCTTCTAAACTCAAGACTCTGTATGACTAGTCCCATTAAACAGACTCTGTTTCCCAGGCACACAGTAATCTAACACTATACAGGAATTCCAGAGACATTCGGAGAGAGTCCTTCATTATGTCACTTTACTCCCTGTATGCAATGGGTCATCTCATCTCCTACAAGGCTGTTTCTCCCTTTGAAAGCTGACACAAGGGGCCTAAGCACTTAATCCTAATGCTTACAGCTGAAGAAGCTGTCTTATCAGAAAGATTAAGAACCTGGAATGAAACCAGATTCCCTATTCTCTTCTGCTGAACATAAAGCACATCAATGGGCATTAAAGGCATAATTGAAAGAGTGATCGCATTATATTAATTTAGTTTGGGGATTCATTTACTTAACAGCAGAGGAATAGAGAAGAGAAGAAGCTAAATAATTCCATTGCACCCAACCATTGGCTTTCTTCCTCAAGTCCCCAAGAAAAAGTGGTATTTTTTTAATACTGCCGTGCTCAGTCCTCACGTAGGTATAGTAGAAGCATTTTCCATTGTAGCCCATTGTACATAAATTAAATGGCAGCATCTGAAATCATGTTGATAAATAAAATCAAGTATTTTAAATGTTAACAAATTTTTTTTTAGTTTTTTAGATTTTCTTCAACCAAAATATAAATTTCATCCTAAAAAAACAGAAGTATGACACATTGCTAAAGCAGTGACTGTTAAAGAGACTACTTGAATATCATATTCCCCCTATTCTGTCCAACTCTAATATGTTGTGTTGGGATTCCTCTCATCTGGCAAAGAAAATGTCTAAACCAGGTAGTCAATCCTATACATCAGTGTCTCCTTTTTATATTTATTCACATTTGATTGCTTCAACTTTCAAACAATATGCTTGGTGTCTTTTTATTGTTTATTTTTTTTAAAAAAGTTATAAAAATAAAAATGCTTTCTGAGACAAAGTTGTTGTAACATAACTTTCCCCTGTGCATTCCTGGCCAGTGCTACTTTGTTAATTAACCCTATTACATCATGTTCCTAAAACTCTTTATGGATGTGGAAAAAATTAGTAAGTATGTGAACATTTCCCTCAGCAGTAGTGTGAAAAAAGCATTGTTTGGTCAAACTACAGAAGAATTAATAGAATTATGTAACATCTCTGACATAATTACATAACTGATTACTTGCCCAACACTTTACTGTAAGTCCTTTCCTTAGGTTATCTCATATACTTTATTTTTTCCCACCTATTTGATTGTTTCTTAGACTCCTATTTTCTCATCATCTGTGTGCATTAGATATTTCCCTTGGAAGTGTAAATTAAATGACTTGAGTGGACAGGTGTGTTGGAGTAGTGGCGTTAGGAGAGGAAAGACAAGGACTTAATAGTCAGGGGAAGGGTATTTAGGTCTGATTGAAGCAATGAGAGAGCCATAGAGGAGACACCTAAATTCACCACCCATTGCTGAAGAAAAATCAAGAAGACACTTTTTTTTGGTGAAGAAAGTTAAAAACGCTGTCCTGAGCACTGTCCAGGACAGTGAAATGTTCCAGCTCTAGGCAGAGAAGGGCCTGCAGACTAAGGCTATATGCAGGCAGCAGGTGTATTTACTAGGCCTCTGAATTCCTGGGTTCCTTTAGATGGATTAGATTGTAGATGAAAGAGAAAATAAAAGCTGAGGGTTGATAAAGCCTATGCTACCTATGAGGTCATGCTTTCGATTCAGACCTGGCATGGATAAGGGTGAGTGATCCAGCTTGAACAGTTCCCAAATTTGACTCAGATTTGGAAGTTAAGTTGAAACAGGGCCGTGGAGTCAAACAAATTAGAGTTGAGTAGTCATTCTGCAGTTTAACAGTTGCATGATTTGGACTGAATTCTGAGCTTCAATTTCCTCATCTGCAAAATGGGCCTACCTACCTACCTACCTTCTGAGGTTGTTGTCAGGCTTAAGTGAGATATATATGTATAAAAACACCTGGCATTCAGCACAAGGAATGCATCAGACCATCTTGAGCTGTCTCCTTTACTGTGTTTTATTGTTGAAGCCTTAGCATAAATAGCTATTTCCCTTGTGAAATTGAATGTTAACCTTTGGTAATGATAATGCTTACCCTAGGTTTTTTTTTTTTTTTAAGCCACTTCCCTTTGGAGATTCTTTAATTCTGATAATGATGATGATTAACACATATTTTTTATTCAGCACCTACTCAAGTTCTGACCCTGTGTTAAGTGCTTTTCATATATTTTCTTGTAAAATTGTCATAATAACCCCATGAGGCAGGTATTACTATTCTCATTTATAGATGAAGAATGAGGTTAAGAAACATTAAGTGACTTGCTCAAGATTATAAGATTAGGTCATAGAAGATCTGGGGTTTATACTGACCTCTGACTGACTTCCAAGCTGCCGTTCTTAACCACTATGTTATATTGTATCTATGCTATTAGTGTACTTTATTCTTCCTCAAACCGAAACACTATGTCCATAAAAGGTATCAAAATGTGCTTTAAAAAGGAACCATTCCCAATTTTTAAAATCTTTAAGGATATTTAATACCTCATTGAAATAAAAATTTTAATTGAAAGACAATCAGGAAATCATTTCCATGAAAGGATATTAAATTTCTTTTTTTGTATGAATATTTAGAGAATAAATGTATTTTGTGGGGAAAAGAAACTACATATAAACCAAAGTCTGAAAAAAAACAATTATAGAGATACACGCAGTCTAGAAATAATCAGTCATTAAGATTTTATTATTAATATTTTATCATTAATGAAAATGTTTGAGAATTTATAGATAGGAAAAATTATTTGTGTGTTCTTTTAAGATTGCAAATACTACATTATTTTTGTATAAGAGCTCAAAAATGATACTCGCCTGTTATCATATAACAAAATATGAGAATAATGGATAAATATGAGAAATTTGAGAATATAAAAACTCAAAAACAATCCAGAACTTAGATTAAATTATTTCTGAGGCCAAAGTAATACTTCAAATAAATAAAGGAGCAAATCATTAAGCATTTTTCATGGGGTTGGGGAGGGACTTTTATGTGCAAGGCTGTTATTTGCTGCTGGCCAGTGAGTCTTAGAATTATTTTCCTTATGTTTTGCTCTAAAGAGCAAATGTTATTTGGGGGTGCTCGGGTTACTCAGTAGGCTAAGTGTCAGACTTCAGCTCAGGTCATGATCTCATAGTTCGTGGGTTTGAGCCCCATGTCTGGCTCTGGGCTGACACCTCAGAGCCTGGAGCCTGCTTTGGATTCTGTGTCTCCCTTTCTTTCTACTCCTTCTCCACTCATTCTCTCTCTCTCTCTCTCTCTCTCTCTCTCTCTCTCTCTCAAATAAATAAACCAAAAATATATATTTTTTAAAAGAACAAATGTTTTTCTAATGCCAGCATAATTAAATGCCATTTATTGCTTGGATTTACTTTTTTAAAATTTGCCTCCTCTTTCTTAAATGAAAGTATGTCTTTCTAGAATATTAAAAGCCCTAATTTAACTAATGATAAAATTATTCAGAATAAGTAATGCATCATTGAGCAGTTGGCTTATCAATGTAATTCAAATGAGCTATCTCAGGGAAAACTTAGAAAATCTCATATTGGTGCAATAAATAGCATCTTTACTGTTTAAAATAAAAAAATAATGCTTTCCAGGTTTCTAATTGGGAGACACAATGTAGAGTCATTAAATATTTCTTGGGGGCCTGGGTGGCTCAGTCAGTTGAGCATCTGGCTTTGGCTCAGGTCATGATCTCACGGTTCCTGGGTTTGAGCCCCGCGTCAGGCTCTCTGCTGACAGCTCAGAGCCTGGAGCCTGTCTTCAGATTCTGTCTCCCTCTCTCTCCGACCTTCCCTTGCACATGCTATCTTTCTCTCCCTCTCTCTCAAAAATAAATAAAACATTAAAAATTTAAATATATATATTTCTTAAATTAGTTGTTAAAAATGAACCCTAAAATAACTACATTAAAATTTTATGAAATAAAATGAGAAATTATATTACACTTAACCTGTAACATTTCTTAACATGTTCACTCAGAAATATTTGTTAGATGGCTAATATCTACTTATAAAAGGCACTGAGCCAATTTTTTTTTCATATTAAGTCACTATGCTCATCAAAAACATATGGAATTAACCTGTCTTCCACAACTTTTTCTCTGGGATTTTCAACTTTGTAACTATCTAAATATTATGTGACAAATCCTTAGAAAACCTATGCAATATCTAGGCTAAATATGCACACACACACACACACACACACACGCGCGCGTATAAATATATATACATATATACACAGTTTATACACGTACATACTTAAAGTTCCTTACCTTTCACTGTAAATTTTATTTTTTAAATGAGTTTTCTAGGACACTTTTTTTATATATCACTATTCTATTTAATAGTGGCAGCTTATCTTTGTTCATCAATACAGGCCTGAATTTCCATGAAAATGCACATTTCCATTTAAATGAAGTGAGCAACTCTGTTGCATAGGAGACTATCAAGATCATCTATCTTCTTTGACTTTTTGCATCATAAAATGAAATACTGTGGCCAGAGGACTGTAAAACAGAAATTCCCAAGCTAAAAGAACTAAGTCAGATTAGGATAGAATCATATTTTACACATATCTTGAGAGATAATGAGAAAACTAGTAAACTGAATTTTAATCATGGGCTGGAAAAGGTCATTGAAAGGCTCTCCCTTTTTCAGGGCAATACTGAACCTAAACCATTAGAAGAAAACCTTGCCTTCAGAGTATCTATAATTTTGAAATGTTATTCCATTGAAAAAATCATTCTTGTGTCTCTAAGCCCGTAAGGCATCCTCTTATATTTGACCTTCCTTCTTTCCCTACTCTCAGTGGAAATGCATAATATCTCTAGCCATTCATATACTATTGCCTTCTCTTCTCTTGACTTGGTGTCACCATTTTTTTTTTCTATTCCTAGAATAGTCTAGGAGGTTTTAACTGTTGGTTTCTCAGCAATCATCTGCAGGTAAAAGAAAGTCAAAAGGACAACAAAAAGGATATAAAAAGTGAATGACAGACCAGTGATTTATTCAGCCTAATATTTGGCTCTGTTATTGCCATCTCCTTTGAGGTCATGGTTGTACTTGCTAATGTGCAGAGCAAAATGCTCACATTCTGTGCCACTGCTAATTCTCCTGCCAGCCTCCAATTAGCCTTTCTAGCATCTATTATTTTTTTAGTTGAATTAAAGGAACACTCTTATCCTCTATATTATTTGTTCCTCTTCCACAGCTATATTGTATTTTGTTTGCAACATGAGAAGAGGAATGTAGGCAGTATTCCAGATTCAGTCTCACAATTCATTTTTTTACAGGAAGAAACATGTGTTTATGGCTTATTTTCTCCATGATGGATGACATGATCTTCTCAAATGTAAATTTTGTTCTTGTCCGTCAATTTAAAGGATTTATGGTAGGGGTCAGATTAATTTTCTTTTCTATTTTTGGAACCTCCTTTGCCCAACCAATTAGATTGAAAATAAGATCAACAACAGACTCTGGCAAGACTTTTGTGTCTTTTACTCAAGAATTTCATAGCATTCTAAATCAAATGATGTAATGAAGGATAGGCTTTATCCATTCTCCCTGGACATTATAGTATGAATAAAAAGGACAGACTGGAACCAGCCAGACTTGAATCACAGTATTACTGTTAATTCACTCTATAACCTTCAGCAATTTAGTGATCTCTCAGAAATTTGGTTTGCTCACCTATAAAATGGATTAATAATAATAATAATAGCAGCTATTGTATAGGATTAGTATAAATTTTAGAGATAATACATACTGAGGTTCTGTTATACAGTAGACAATCGGTGAAAGGGCAGAAACAAGACTATCAGATTCAAAATAGTTTTTATATTCAGTTGAAATGGCAAAGAAGAATGGCACTCTACATGCTACTGTCAAAATACTTTTGATATAAATATCTTTCTATACAGAATTTGATCATCAGTGCCATAATAACTGGAATGATATGTATGATTCTCAGAATTAGTTGAAAATTAGTAATTAAAAATGATGTTTAAGTTTTATCAGCACAGTAAGAGCTATGTGCATATTGAACAAATTATTTCCTCTTTTTCTTTCTTTAAACTTTTTTTTTCTTATTTTAGAGGGAAAGCATTAACTGGAGAGAGGGACAGAGTGAGAGAGAGAGAGAAAGAGAGAGAGAGAGAGAGAATCTTAAGCAGTGTCCATGCTCAGCATGGAGCCTAACGTGGGACTCAATCCCACAACCCTAGGATCATGACCTGAGCCAAAAACAAAAGTCAAATGTTCAACTGACTGAGTGTGCCCCTGCTTTTTTTTTGTTTCTTTTTTTTTTTATTAATTTTGTTTTTAATTTACATCTAAGTTAGTTAACATATAGTGCAACAATGATTTCAGGAGTAGACTCCTTGAAGCTCCTTACCCATTTAGCCCATCCATCCCCCCTCCCATAACCCATCCAGTAACCCTCTGTTCTCCACATTTAAGAGTCTCTTATGTTTTGTACCCCACCCTGTTTTTATATTATTTTTGCTTCCCTTTCCTTATGTTCATCTGTTTTGTATCCTAAATTTCTCATATTAGCAAAGTCATATGCCATTTGTCTTTCTCTGACTAATTTCACTTAGCATAATACCCTGTAGTTCCATCCACATAGTTGCAAATGGCTGATTTCATTCTTTTTGATTGCTGAGTAATATTCCATTGTATTCATATACCACATCTTCCTTATCCTTTCATCCATCTATGGACATTTTGGTGTCTATACTTTGGCCATTGTTGGTAGTGCTACTATAAATATTGAGGTACATATGCCCCTTCAAAACAGCACACCTGTATCCCTTGGATAGATACTTAGTAGTGCAGTTGCTGGGTCATAGGACAGTTCTATTTTTATTTTTTGAGGAACCTTCTTATCATTTTCCAGAGTGGCTTCACCAGTTTGCGTTCCTGCTGGCAGTACAAAAGAGATCTTCTTTCTCTGCATCCTCGCCAACATCTGTTGTTGCCTGAATTGTTAATGTTAGCCATTCTGACAGGTGTGAGATGGTATCTCATTGTGGTTTTGATTTGTATTTCCCCGATGATGAGTGATGTTGAGCATTTTTTCATTTGTTGGTTGGCCATCTGGATGTCTTCTTTATCTGATATGTCATTTGTAAATATCTTCTCCCATTCCATCAGTTGTCTTTTAGTTTTGCTGATTGTTTCCTTCACTGTAAAAGCTTTTTATTTTGATGAGATGCCAATAGGTCATTTTTGCTATTGTTTCCCTTGCATCCAAGATGTGTTGAGTAAGAAGTTGCTACAGCTGAGGTCAAAGAGGTTTTTGCTTGCTTTCTCCTCTAGTATTTTGATGGATTCCTGTCTTGCATTTGGTTCTTTCATTCATTTTGAGTTTATTTTTGTGTATGGTATAAGAAAGTGGTTCAAGTTCATTTTTCTGCATGTCACTGTCCAGTCTTCCCAGGACCAATTGCTGAAGAGACTGTAGTTATTCCACTGGCTATTCTTTCCTACTTTGTCAAAGATTAATTAGTCATACATTTGAGGGTCCATTTTGGGTTCTCCTATTCTGTTCTATTGATCTGAGTGTCTGTTTTTGTGCCAATACCGTACTATCTTGATGATGATAGCTTTGTAATACAGCCTGCAGTCCGAGATTGTGATGTCTCCAGCTTTGGTTTTCTCTTTCAAGATTGCTTTGGCTATTTAGAGTCTTTTCTGGTTCCACACAAATTTTAGGGTTGTTTGTTCTAACTCTATGATTCTTGATGCAGTTGTAAATGGGATCGATTCCTTGATTTCTCTTTCTGTTGCTTCATTATTGGTAGATAGGAATGCAACTGATTTTTGTGCATTGGTTTTATATCCTGTGCATTGCTGTATTCATGGATCAGTTTTAGCAGTTTTTTTGATAGAATCTTTTGGGTTTTCCACATAGAGTATCATGTCATCTGTAAGAGTGAAAGTTTGACCTCCTCCTTGCCAACTTGGATGTCTTTTATTCCTTTGTGTGTCTGATTGCTGAGGCTAAGACTTTCAATACTATGTTGAATAACAGTGGCCAGAATGGGCACTTTGTCATGTTCCTAACCTTAGGGGAAAAGCTCTCAAAAAAGATATTTGCCCATTGAGGATGGTATTAGTGGTGGGTCTTTCCTATATGATTTTTCTGATCTTGAGGTATGATCCTCCTATCCCTACTTTCTTGAGGGTTTTAATCAAAAAAAAGATGCTGTATTTTGTCAAATGTTTTCTCTGCATTTTGAAGGACCATGTGGTTCTTGTCCTTTCTTTTATTGATGTGATGTTATCACATTGATTGTTTTTGTGAATATTGAACCAGCCCTGCATCAAGGTATAAATCCCACTTGGTCGTGGTAAATAATTTTTTTAATGTATTGTCAGATCCACTTGGCTACTATCTTATTGAGGATTTTTTGCATCCATGTTCATCAGGGAAATTGGTCTGTATTTCTCCTTTTTAGTGGGTTGGTCTGGTTTTGGAATCAAGGTGATACTGGCTTCATCGAAAGAGTTTGGAAGTTTCCTTCCATTTCTATTTTTTTGGAACAGCTTCAAGAGAATAGCTGTTAACTCTTCTTTAAATAGAAAAGTTGGAAATCTGTTTAGCCCTGGACTCTTTTTTTGGGGAGATTTTTAATTACTGATTCTATTTCTTTCTGAGTCTATTCAAATTTTCTATTTCTTCCTGTTTTAGTTTTGGTTGTTAGGAATTCATCCATTTCTTCCACAGTGCCCATTTTATTGGCATATAATTTCTCATAATATTCTCCTATTATTGTTTGTATTTCTGCTGTAGATCTCTCCTCTTTGATCTCTACTCTTTTATTCTTGATTTTATTTATGTGACTCCTTTCCTTTTTCTTTTTGATCAGACTAGCTAGGGGTTTATAAATTTTGTTAATTCTTTCAATGAAGCAGCTTCTGGTTTCATTGATCTATTCTGTTGTTGTTGTTGTTATTTTGTGTTTTTTTGTTCTTTTAGTTTTTTCCTTGTTTAAGATGGCCTAGATTGCTATATACTTCCCTCTTATGATCACCTTTGCTGCATCCTAGAAGTTTTGGGCTATGGTGTTATTATTTTCATTGGCTCCAATGCACTTTATAATTTCTTCTTGAACTTCTTGGTTAGCCCATTCATTCTTTGGTAGAATGGTCTTTGGTCTCCAAATATTTGTTATCTTTCCACATTTTTTCTTGTGGTCGATTTTGAGTTTCATAGTGTGTGGTCTGAAAATATGCACAGTATGATCTCTATCTTTTTATACTTGTTGAGAGCTGATTTGTGCCCCAGTATGTGATCTATTCTGTAGAATTCTCTATGTGTACTTGAGAAGAATGCGTTTTCTGCTGCTTTAGGATGAAATGTTCTAAATGTATCTGTTAAATCCTTCCGGTCCAATGTGTCATTCTAAGCCATTGTTTCCATGTTGATTTTGTTTAGATGATCTATCCATTGCTGTAAATGGGTGTTGAAATCCCCTACTATTATGATATTATTGTCAATGAGTCTCTATATGTTTGTGATTAATTGATTTATGTATTTGGGTGCTTTCCACATTTGAAGCATAAATGTTTACAGTTGTTATGTTCTCTTGGTGGATAGACCCCTTAATTGTGATATAATGCCCTTCTTCATCTCTTGTTACAATCTTTATTTTAAAGTCTAGATTGTCTGCTATAAGTATGGCTACTTGGCTTTCTTTTGACAAAGAAAAGTGCTGGCCTTTTGGTCACAAACTCCTTTGATTTTTGTTTGTCTGGGAAACTTTTGATCTCTCCTCCTATTTTGAATGTCAGGCTTTCTGGATAAAGAATTCTTGGCTGCATATTTTTCTGATTCAACACATTGAATATATCCTCTCACTCCTTTCTGGTCTACCAAGTTTCTGTGGATAGGTCTACTGCAAACCTGATCTGTTTCCCAAGTAGGTTAAGGACTTTTTTTTTTTCCGTGCTGCTTACATGATTCTTCCCTTGCCTGCATATTTTGTGAACTTGACTATAGTATGCCTTGTTTATGATCGCTTTTTGTTGAATCTCATGGGAGTCCTCTGTGCTTCCTGGATTTTGATGTCTGTGTCTCTTCCCAGGTTAGGAAAGTTTTCCACTATGGTTTGCTTACATAATCCTAACCCTTTTTCTTGCTCTTCATCTTCTGGGATTCCTATGATTCTGATGTTGTTCCTCTTTATGAGTCATTGATTTCTCTAATTCTTAAATCGTGACCTTTTGCCTTAGACTCCATCTTTTTTCTGCTTCATTATTCCCCCATAAGTTTGTCCTCTATATCGCTGAATCACTGCTCTGCTTCATCCATCTTTGCCACTGTGGCATCCATTTGAGATTGCAGCTCAGTTATAACATTGTTATTTCATCTTGACTAGCTTTAACTTCTTTTATCTCCATACAAAGGGGTTCTAATCTGTTTTCAACCCCAGCTAGTGCTCTTATTATTGTGATTCTAAATACTGGTTCAGACGTCTTTCTTGTATCTGTGTTGATTAAGTCCATGACTATCATTTCTTCTTGTTCTTTCTTTTGGAGTGAATTCCTTTGCTTTGTCATTTTGAAGGAAGAAAAGGAATTGATAAAGTAAAAAATTAAAATTAAAAAATTAAAAATAACAGACACAACAAAAATCAAATAGGATTGATTGATACTAGATCCTATATATGTTTTGGTCTGATTGTTGAAAGGAGCTTGATAGGTTAGAGAAAAAAGAGAAAGATAAGAAAAGCAAAAAAAAGGAAAACACTTGAAAATTTGAAAAAATAAATATACTAAAATAGAATAAAATAAAGTGATGGAAGGAAAATAGAATTTAAAATTTTTACAAAAAAGTAAAAAAAATAGTAGGAAAAATTAAAGAAAAATATCTTAATAAAAATGGAAAATAAAAATATTTTCTCTTTCTGTATTAAGATAAGAAAAGAAAAATTAAAATAATTGAATAGATGGATCAGTGAGCAGACTGAAAGATGGTTGAAATTACATGGTTACCCCTAGAAGTCAAACTATGAAGTACTTTATTTTTTTCCATAATATTTTATTGTCAAATTGTTTTCCACACAACACCCAGTGCTCTTCCCCTTAAGTGCCCTCCACCATCACCTCCACCTCTTTTCCCCCC
>NC_043704.1:45382064-45401252 GCF_006229205.1 Suricata suricatta
CTCCACACTGTTTTCCAGAGCGGCTGCACCAGTTTACATTGCCACCAACAGTGTAAGAGGGTGCCCATGTCTCCACACCCTCTCCAACATCTATAGTCTCTTGCTTTGTTCATTTTAGCCACTCTGACTGGTGTGAGGTGGTATCAAACTATGAAGTACTTTATAGTCCATAAACTAAGCAGGCTGAGAGGCTTCCACTCCTGAAGAGCAATGTTGGCCCAGTTGGGTGGGGCTGAGTGTAATGGCTCCATTCTCCACTGGATGGCTCTGCTTTAGCTGACTGGATTGTTGTGGTGCATGTAGGTGTGTATGTGCATCTGCGGGAGGGGTGAAAATGGTGTCACCCAGCTACCCAGTCTCCAGTACTGGAATTCTGCTCTCCTCCACCAACAATCAGGCACCTGTACTTTCTCTCTGGCTTCCGCGCACTCTCGCTTTACACTATCCATGACCAACCCCTCAGGTTTTTAGGTGGCACCTCTTTCCTGAATTTTATCTCAGATGTGGCTGTGTTTCCCAACCCTTCACTTCTGCGGGAGTGCAGCTTTGACTCACTCAGACCCTCTCGGGGAGTGTCTCACCAAGCAATGGCTGGGTGCCTGCCTGCCCCCAGGAACATTTGTAGGACCATGCTGCTGCCAATTCCCAGAGACTGTGGCTAGGTGCCAGCCCACCCCAGAAAAAGTCCATGTGACTGTGGAGCAGCAGGTCTCAGGGGTTATGGAAAATCACAACACACATCTAGCTCCAGGCTTCCCCCTTAATGTCCTTGATTCAGCACCAGCCAATGTGGTTGTTCTCCAGGGTCCACTGGGACCTTTGCCTTTGCTCCATTGCTACCAAATGTCCTCCCAGCAGGGGTACCATCTCTCCCCATGTGACCCAGTGACCCCTTGGACCTTGCTTTCTGCTCCTGGGGATTTGTCCTTCCCACCAGAGCACCACCAGATATTGAGCTGAGTATTTTCAGACTCTGCACTCCCCCTGTTTATAGAGTCTTAATGTAATTTAAACTCTCTGCTTCCTCCCTTTTTTGTTCAGTCGCTTGCATACCCTTTCTTTTCTCTCCAGCTGCTTTTGTTGGGGAGGGGGATGCTTTCCCATATTCTCCCTCCCCACCTCCATCCCCCCACCCCCATTGCTGTTCTCTCTCCACAGGCAAAAACAACTCCCTGCCCTCCACAGTTTCTCTCTCCCCCAGTTCACCTCTCTGTGCTGCATACCTGAAGAGTATTGTGGTTCAGGTTGTGCAGATTGTTGTGTTAACCCTCAAATCAGTTTTCTAGGTGTGCAGGATGGTTTAATGTTAATCTGACTGCATTTCAGGGACAAGAGATGCAAAAAAAATCTTTCATCATGGCCCCTCTCTCTGTGTTTCTTTTTAATTAAAGAAACTCAAAACTTAGTTTCTTGTGTATTTTGTGAGGTTGTGTTTATTTTTACCTTAAGCTTACCAAGTCATATGATGAAATGACTTTAACAAAAAAAATTACTTCAATGTTCTAATGTAAAACCATTGTAATCTAGCCTTATCAGTTTATTCGTGGCACAGCTAAGACATTAATAAGTTCATTTTTCAAAGGTAGGGCTAGGTATCAAGTTCATAGAGTTTAAGTTCATTTTATTTATTTCTATTTCAACACTCCACACCTTGTTTGGTGGGCCATTCAGTGTACATTTGCTATGTCACATACACATTTGCCAGTCTTTCAAATTGCCTCATCATAGTAGTTGTTTGAGAAATACTTGTAAATAAGTGAATGACTAGAAGAATATAGAAATATTTCTAAATAATTATTTTAAATGACTGTGTCCATCTGGTAATCAGCAAAAATCCTAGTATGGAGGATAAGTTAAAGCACAACACAATTAATATAATATAAAATCAAATGCATAATATACATAAAGTAAAAGTAAAGGAGAACATAGTTATAGAGGACAGTTGTGAGTTATAGTAGTTGCAGTACCTTATGTTAGTAATTTACTTGATAAATTTAACCAAAATCATATAAATTATTATATGCCTTTTCATTAGCATAGTGAAATACAGAATCTTACAGAAAAGATTACATTGTAACTTTCTATTGCATTTGTGTAACAAATGAGGTAATTTTGAAGAGTTTTTCATAATGTACAAAGAACTTAGTAATTTTCCAAACTTTGATAAATATTTTGGTAAATAGTGATAAAATATTTGTTCAAATGAACAACATTTGGCATCTGTTAAAAAAAAAAGTACTCCAAGGAGATAGGAGAACTCTGAATACATCTTGTATAAAAAGAACAAAATGATACATTCTCTTAAACCATGAGAAAGCCTATACACATCATCAGCAATGATTTTTGTCCCTTATATTTTATTAGTTATCTCTTGCTAAATAACAAATAACCCTATAACTTAAAAAAAGAGCATTTATTTTCTTACAGTTCCCATAGTTCAGACACAGCTTAGTTCCTACAGGGTGGCTTACCAGGTTGTGTTAAAATATCAGCTAGGAATGTGGTCTCATCTGAAGGTCTCATCTGAAGCTCAGATGGACAAGGATATACTTCCAACCTTACTTGTATGACTGCTGTCAGTATAAAGTTCCTTGACGGTTGTTTCACTGAAGGCCTTAATTCCTCACTGCCTGTTGGCTGGAGAACACCCTCAGATTCCTGCTATGTGGGCCTCTTCAACTTGATAGCTTATTTCATTAAAGCCAACAAGAAATCCTGCTAGCAAGATATTCTGCACTGGTGAGTAATGAGATGTGAGTTAAGATCGTAAGTCTTATTATATGATTTGCTTGTGCCATACTGTGGTTCACTGAGCATGAAGTAATTAGTTCATTGTTCCCATAGTGATACTTTTGTTCTCAGTCTATGTATTTAACTAATGACTTGTTTTTGTAGTTTGTCCCACTTATCTTTTGCTATGTACCAAACCATCTTAAAACTCAATGGCTCAAATATTAATAATTTTATTTAGTCATAATTCTCTGGGTCAGCATTTTGGTTTGGGCTCCACTAGAAGAGAGGATTTTGTCTTCTGGTCTCACGCGGCATCACTCCTATGAATGATCACTCCACCGGACAGTGTTGCAGTTAGGTGGTTGATTTAGGGCATCTGGTTCTGTATGGCTTCTCCCTCACCAACAGGCTAGATGTGACAGTGTCAAGGCAGTGTTCTAAGCAGAGAGGAAAAAGAGTTGTAAAGCTTCTTGAGGCTTCGGCTCTGAACTCCTAGGACATAATGCTGACACTTTATGTTGGTCAAAGCAGTCACAGTGCTAGTCCAGATAACAAGGTGAAAAAATGGATTCTCCCTCTTGATGAGAGGAACAATAAAGTTACATTACAAAAGGCAAGCATACAAAGTTGGAAAGAATTTATAGTTCTGTTTTACAGTCTACCACATGGATGACAACTTAAACAAAAAAGAATCATTATTTGTTAATCCTAGCATGGATAACAGGTTATAAGAATTTATTTGCTATTTTCTCTCTATGACCATTTTTGCTTTGCACTCTCAATGAATGCTATTCACATTTTCCTTTATTTAGTGACTACTAGGTAATCTGCCTTGGGTTGTGTACTATACGGTTTACTAAAATAAATAACAAAAGAGCTCAGACCAAGAAGGACAAGAAGGAAAGTATAATATGGAAGGTAGAACAGAGTAGAAAGGAGGTAGAAAGGACAAGGTAGAAAGGAGCATCATAAGTGAACAGAACACTCATGTAAGTCTATTGAAATTCTATGAGCCTAGAGATCACTGCAGACTTGACAATTAGATTGCATTAGGATGATGGGATTTGAAAGATAAGAAATGCCATGGTGAGGAAACGGCAATGTAGACGGGGAAAGAGAGAACTGGTAGAAGGAGATGTGGAGATTGTAAAGAGGAATCTGGGACAATTTCAGGAGATTTTAGTTTGATTTTGGCTCTTCACTATATCTAATTTCTCTTCAAAGCCTAGGCTTCTCCTTTTTCTTGACACAAATATAACTCTAGTCCTCTTTCTTGTCTGTTAATTGTAGTGGCGATTTTAGTTTGGTGACTTTCTAGTTTTAATGACATAAAAGTTTAAGATGTTTAAGGAAAAGAGGTATTTTTGCTTTTATTTGGGCAAATAATAAAAGTAAAATGCCATTGCTATATCACATTATGACTATTGTAAGAAGCAAATGAGTTTAAGTTGATTCTAACTGACCATCCAATCTTGATTAAAACATAGCCAGTGAAAATGTTCACTGCCTCTCCAGGCAGCCCACTCCCTGGGGAACAGTTCTAATACATTGAGAATCTTGCAAGTAAAAGTGTGCTTCCGTATAACACTGTGTATAATCTTAGAATACTGCCCACTGGTACTTTTTCTGAAAAATTTAACTTATACAAAATAGCCCCAATCCTACACTACTCCATGACCCTTCAAATGTTTGAAGACATAATGTGAACCTCATAAATCTTTTTTTTCCAGTCTGAGTTGTCCACACTTTTCTTTTTTTAATTTTTTTTACATTTATTTATTTTTGAGAGACAGAGCACAAGTGGGGGGTGGGACAGAGAGAGAGGAAGACATAGATATTGTGCTAAGCTCTCTGCAGAGAGCCTGATGCAGGGCTTGAACTCATGAACTGTGAGATCATGACCTGAGCTGAAGTCGGACGTTTAACCAACTGAGCAGCCATGCAGGCACCCCTGAGTTATCCACACCTTTCAACCATTTCCATCTGACATGATTTCTAGATACTTCATCATTCTGATAACCTTGCTCTGGGGAACTAGAGTTTTTCTCTTAGTCTTTTTAGAATTTAATCTAATATTCCAAATATTTTTCTGATTAATATAAAAAGCACAGAGCTAGCACCTTTCCTGCTATGTCTCAATTAATGCAGCCTGAGTTTGCATTTTAGCTTTTGAAAAGCTGCCATACACTGTTGGCACAGGGAGCACTAACTGCCAGCTTATCCCCAATGGTCTTCTCAGATGAGTTGCTCTTAGGCCAGGCTTGTTTCTGTACTTGTCCAACTGATTTTAGGATGGTAAGTACAAGGTTATGTTTTATTTATACACCTACACAATATAGCTATATAAATCATATATATTCTCTATCCAAACATGCATAAATTTTCTTATATTCCCATGTAATAAATATTCCTATTTAATTTTATCCTGTCTGTATATATGGATTTTCCTAAACTCTCCAGGTCCTTTCTCATTTCAGTTAGGTCAGCCTATACAATTATTGTCTTTTCCAGTATCTTCCTTGCAAGTTAGCTGTGTGTCTTAATAATAACCGAGCTCAGAGCTCCATGTGAGACAATTTTTTTATACACTGTTAATTTTCTTTTTTGTTAGGATAAATGTGTTTGCATTGTAATTCTTCATTTTATGGACACCTATCCCTCACTTTTTATAGAATCTCTGATCATGGAATCCAACCCAATCGATGTACATTTTTTTTAAACTGCTACCCTGAAGTTTAATGTCTACAATTATGGCTAGGGCTTTTTTCTTAAGCTTGTAGGCATCTTAAAATGAAAATGGTAAGGGGGCACCTGTGTGGCTCAGTCAGTTAAGCATCTGACTTTTGATATCAGCTCAGGTCATGATCTCAGTTCATGAGTTTGAGCCCCAAAGTGGGCTCTGCACTGATGACATGGACACTACTTGCAATTCTATCTTTCCTCTCTGCCTCTCGCCTGCTTGTTCTCTCTCTCTCTCTCTCTCTCTCTCTCTCTCTCTCTCTCTCTCTCTCACACACACACACACACACACACACACACACAATAAGTAAATAGACTAAAAAAAGAAAATGGTCAGTTTCCCCAAGTTTCCAGCCCTTATATTTCAAATGTCTCTATTCACAACTAGGTTCAAATAACAATTTGTTGACTTTTTGAAAGATGAAAAGTAAGAGCACCAATGCAGATATTATGATCTTTTATAGCTTGTCATTTATTGCTTTCATGGTGGAGTAAATGAACTCATAGGATGAGAACCTTCTCAACTTATATACATCTTACAAGGTATATAAGGATTGCTTACAATTTGAAGCACATAGGCTTTCTATGCTGTCTAATGTAGTTCACTCTTTAAAGGGAAACCTTTGGCATTTGTTCCTGCCAGAATGTTTCCTATGGTTCTCTTGCTTGTTTCAACCTATCAGGAAAGGTAGTTTCTCTTCAATATTAACAGTAGGCAATATTGACTAAATGTTCACATGAGCAATGCAAGCTTTACATGTATTATCTCTTTGAGATAAGAACCACAAGAGTCACGTATGTCCATTTTAAAGACAGGGAGACCTGGCCCATAGGGAAATTAAATTACTCGGTCACGGTAAACCAGTTAGTTATTAATGCCAAATTCAACTCCAGAGTAGTCTGAGTTCAGAGCCCATGCTCTTATCAACCATAACTTTATTACACATAATGTTTTATATTTGTGAATCTACACTTTTCCCATATGGATCCCATCTTCTGTCGCTTATGAAATTGCTATTTCTTAAACCACCATTCATTAATGCAGTCTCCACTTCTCTTAGGTGAATTCGGATGTGTTCCTTGCTTTTGTACCAGCAGTCTGTCAATCTGTCTATCAGTAGTCACTTCTCAACTCCATGATATGAAGACTGTGTATAGTAACAGTTACCACCTGTTTTGGTTATTTGTCGCAATAGCATCAATTGTCTCTACCACCACTATCTAAGTGCATTGATCCACTCAAAACCACTGCCATACCAGGAACAATATTAATATGGATATTAACTGTTATCATGAGGAGTTGAATTTGGCATTAATAACTAACTGGTTTACCGTGACCAAGTAATTTAATTTCCCTATGGGCCGGGTCTCCCTGTCTTTAAAATGGACATACGTGACTCTTGTGGTTCTTAGCATTGTGAGGACTCAAAGAGATAATACATGTAAAGCTTGCATTGGGTAACATCACAAATTTCCTTTATTTGAAGAACAATTCATATGTTTTTATATGCTATATCAGTCCTTAAGCTAACGCTGTCAGCTCTGCCTTCAGAATATATCCCGGAGGCAAAAGTTTTTACCATTTCACGGCTACCACCTTGCCCCAACCCACCAACATGTCTCCTGGTCTCCTTCCTCCCACCTGTGCCTCTTTGTGCTCTGTTTGGCACACATAGCACAGAATGTATACATACCTTCAAATTAAATCAGATTGTGTCACTTTCTGTTCACAACCCTCCAATCATTTCTTGATGCATTCAGAGTAGAAGCCTGTTCACCTAGTAGCTACCTCTTCAACTTCATCTCCCACAACTTCTCCCTCACTCACTGCTCTTTGGAAACCGTGAATTCCTTGCTCATCTTCAGGTCCAGCTCATCCACTCCCATCTCAAGACCTTTGTACTTGATGCTCCATTTGACTCAAAAGTGTGAGCTCCAGTCATACCGTAGCTCTTTCCTCAGCTCCTCCAATTTCTGGGACAATGTTACTTTCTCAGAAGACCTGTAAGGATGGTTATAAAGTAGCAACCTTCTTTCCACACTCTTTCCCCATCACTCTGCTTTTTCTCTACAGCAGTTATCACGAAGTGCCTATCACGAAGTGCCCTGTGTTTGTTTTTTGTTTTTTTTTCTTGTCAGCCATCTTCCTCTGTCTGTATTTTTCACTGTTATACTCTTTAGCCCTTTAAACGATACTTGGAATGTTGTAGGTGCTATATTACCTTAATGAATGGATAAAGAATTTATAATGATCAAAAATGATGAAAGTATTTATTCATCCATTAAATGACTTTTATCCTCAAAAGGGTTATAGCCTAGTATAGGATTGGAATAGGGGGATGAGATAGTAATTCACCTTGTGCATTCCCAAGGTTAAGGATTGTGATGGAGTATGATAAGGATGTATCAGCCTTTCAGAGAAGAGGCATAGAAGCTAAATTGAGGGATCAAGGAAGGCTGACCTGAGAGATGATTTCATCCTGCAGAGACTGGAAAGCAAGTGGAAAAATGTTAGAATTATGCAATCAGAGTTACAATTAAAATGATCACTCAGATGTCTTGTGGAGGAAGAATTTCAGCAAGCAGTGATTGGCAGCAGAGAAACCAGTAAGGATGCCGAGATTCATGAGGGCAAGGCACACAGAACAAATCTGACCAGAATGACTAAGTTAAAGAACACAGGGATATTTAGAAGATCTATCATGTTGAAATATATGTAGAAGAATCTAGTAATTTTTAAGCCAAGAATGACACTCTTGGCTCTTTTGGTGTTGTTTTGTTTGTCTTTTGTTCGTGAATATGCTCAGAATCCTCTATTTTAGAGTTTTCAGTTTTAAGTATGTACATTGTTTTTACATGTTATGACAATTCCTTCTACCAAAAAATATTCACTATTGCTATAGTAAATAACATTTCTTTACCCCATTATCTATACTTCCTATGAAGATAGGAAGTAACTGGGATGTTATAAAGAGATTATAATTGCAGTGTAGAACTCTGCCCCATGGGAGGCAAATCCTCAAAATACAGTGCCCATTTTCTAAGTACTCATGACCAGATCAGGGAAAGAAAAATGAAAAGTGAGTTATTCGCAAGAGTAGGCAGAATGTCTTACTTGACAAAGTTGTTACCGAAGTTCAGAAGGCATTGCTCAGCTCCTTGTTGGGTCATTGCAGAAGCTAGTACCTGGCTCAGGATAGAAAAATGAAGAGGTGAGGAGGAGAGTTAACTTTTAGTTTTAAAATATCAAATATGAAAAAGAGTAAGTGTGGTATGTTGTCTTTACCCTTGATGTATTGGTCTATTATGATTCACTTGCTGATTGGTAGAACAAATGTCCGTAGTACCGGGGGAGAGTGACAGGTTTTACTCTATTCCACAAAGTTTAACAGCACTCGCCACAAAAGCAGTAGTCACCAATTTTAATTTTTAAAGCCAAGTGACTGTCGCATATCTAAAGAATTAAAGAAGAAAAGAGAGCTTGCAACTAAAGCACAAACATACCACCCCTTCCCTTCACTCTCCTCTAGCTTCACATCGTATGCACCACGACAGTACTTATTGGATTATTGTTATTAGTTACGTTCATATTTACTTTAACATTAGATGCTATCTATTGACTTCTTATTATCACAGATAAAGATTTAGCTTCCTTTAAACACCTGATTCTCCTCTCAGTTTGGTTGTTACCTTTGTCACTGATGTTACCTTTTCAACTTTAAATATTATCTTTAAGTCTTTATATATTATTCCAACAGATATAGGTACTTAATTTTTATACTTACAGTTTTTTGCCTATAATCAAAGTGCAAATATAAAAACAGCTAATTTTCAAAGTACTATACTAATGTTGTAAATGTTTTGGCCCTTTCTGCTAAGACTTCTGAGATGGAAGCTCCTGGTCATCAGATTTTTTTTTTTTTTTTTTTTTTTTTGCTAAGCTGGAAAGAGAAAAAGGTTGAGCCTTCCTTTTTTTTTTCTTTCTAATGTTTATTTTTGAGAGACAGAGACAGAGCATGAGTAGGGGAGGGGCAGAGAGAGAGGGAAACACAGAATCTGAAGCAGGTTCTAGGCTCTGAGCTGTCAGCACAGAGCTTGCTGCGGGGCTCGAACTCACAAGCCATGAGATCGTGACCTGAGCCAAAGATGGACACTCAGCCTACTGATCCACCCAAGCGCCCCAAAGGTTTAACCTTCCTTAACCAGACTGGTGAATTGTGTAGGTTCTTTTAAATGATGACACTTTCTCAAAGTCCGTTTGTTCTTCTATATCATGTTGGTAATGTTGCTGGAAATCCATGAGTGAGCTTCCCTAGAGTGGGGCTCAGCAAACTATGGGCCACAGACCAGTTACCTCCTTTCCTGGGACACAGCCACACCCATTTGTTTACTTATTGTCTACAACTGCTCTGTACTGCAACTGCAGAATTTAGTTGCAACAGAGTCAGAATTATCCACAAGCCTAAAATATTTATTATCTGGCCTTTGACAGAAAAAGTTTGCCAACCCCTACTCTAGATTGCTGTAGACTCGACTGTCATTCAGTATGTCCAAATTCTGCCACATAAGTAACTACATTCCTGTAAAGTCTGCTCTCCTGCTTCCATTTGGACTGATGCATGGGTCTCATTCTTTCTTCGGGTCACTTAACTAAATTGAATCCATTATTTCCTGTATCTCATGATCTATCTCTTATCTCTCTCTTAATTTACTATCTTCACTTTGCCATTGGCTTCCTAATTAATAGTAGAAAGTTTGCAGAGGAATTACATTTTCTAGATTCTTTTAAATCTGAAAATGTCTTTTCAGTTAAACACATTGAATAATTAGTCTGGGCAGAATTGTAAGTTAAAAATTATTTTCCCCTCTGAATTTTAAAGGTACTGCTCGCTGTCTTTTAGCTTACAACACAGCTGCTGACCCATTCCATGCCTGGAGGCTTCTATCTTGGAATTACATATTAATGTGCCATACAAATACAGGCACTTTCAGTCCAGGAGGCTAGCTCTTTGAAAATCTTTAGTATTCTTTCTTTTCTTTTTTTTCCCCCCATGATCAAAATCATGTTCCATCTCTCCTTTGAGAGGCAGGAAAATGTGAATTCCATTTAGAAAGATTTCTGTCAATTTTTTTGTTATTATTAGGTGACACACGATGTTACATTAATTTCAGGTGTAAACATAGTGATTCAGCAACTCTATATATTCATTACAAGTAGCTGCCATCTGTCAGCGTACAATGCCATTACAGTACCATTAACTATATTCCCTAGGCTTTACCTTTTATCCCCATCCTAATTTATTCCATAGCTGGAGGCTTATATCTCCCACTATGCCTCATGCCATTTTTCTCACCTGAGCCCTGTTAGTCTATTAGTCATTTGTGGAACCCCTGGATCGAGTTTTTACCATCTTAAGCATTACATTCATATATTTGGTGTTTGGGTGTTTGCTTTGTCTTTTGTAAGTAGATTTGTTCTAGTTTCTAGCAGACATCTTCAACTATATCTACATAATTCTATCTTCCAAGATTTCTATTGGGTATTTTTATCATTGAATTTCCAGATATTTCTCTATTTTTTAATTTCTTTCCATGTGCAGATCTTTCTCGAGAGATGAAATATAACACATAACCTTTGCTTCTTTTAGCTTGTTGTTTGTGTTTTATTATTTCTTGCCTTTCTTTCATAGTGTATACTCTCCTCACGTGTCCAGTAATTCTTGGCTTTCCATTCATATTCACAAATAGGCACTGATTCGTGGTTCTGTGTCAGAATGTAAATGTGTCTACAGTAGGTGTCATTTTGGGTTATTAGAAGATTGTTTTATTGGAGATACTCAAATGCCAGTATGTGCTTTGTATTTTGCTTAGGAATATTCATTATCTTTCCCTAGAATCTTTTAATATTTTGTAGGAGCTTGTGGTTAACTCTTCTTTATAAAACTTTAAAGCTTTACCCTTGCTTTTTTGGGGTCCTCACGTCTCACTCTTGCCCTTTGCTATAATGAGTGCATCTCAGCCAGAAGTCCGTCTGTGTTTCCACCATGAAATTTTATCTCTCAACAAAGCAAACTCTTGTTTCCCTCTCCCTTTCTATGGCCTACTATGCCCATTAATACTCCTACTCCTCAATTACCTTATATTTTTAAAATTTTGCTGTAACTCTTATCCACTGGAGTCCCGTGTTTTGTCCTTTGTCCCCAAGGGTTTATACCTAGTGTTTTCCTTTTCTGTTATGAGACAGACCTCATAGAGGGAAAGGAGCTAAGCATGTAGTACCCTACTATCTTTAACCAGAAGCCATGTCTACTATATTTTAAATGGTCTACAAAATGAAATAAGCACCAGAAATACCTCAAAAATAAATATACTTATTTCTGACTTCTCCCTTGATTTTAACCCTTAAACCCTTTCTGTGTCATTTTTCACAACATGAAGTGAGACTACCAGAACTGCTTTCTATGTATCTTCCCAGACAAATTTAAGCATTTAACATTAAAACTCAATCAATAATTTATATCATTCAAAATAATTTTATTTGAAGAACATACTGTGGTTCCTATGATTAATAAAAATCAAGTGATGAATTGAGTAATAGGCTAATCTGTTATTTTTCAAGATAGCAGCTACTGTATGGAAATACAAGTTTTATAATATCTCGAAATCTTACTTATGTATTCAGACTAAATGCAATATATTTTACTCTAGTTGTTTTTCTTTTCTGATTGTTGTTCTTTTCTAATCAGAAAGAAACACAGCATCCATGACAAGTGACATATAGCTCTCATTTTTTCCATTAACATGAACGTGAACATAGTCACATTCATGATTTTCTGTGCAATGAAATCCCGAGAAATCATTTGACCTTCCATTATTAAAAAAATGAGCAAAGAAAAATAAACAACAACAAAAATATTTGGCATATTTCTTTGTTCTGCTTGCAGTCTTATATACCTTCACAAAATGCTTTTTAAACGTTTCTGAAAATTCTGTTTATTAATCTCAACTTCAAAGAGTTATAGGGTATACATTCACAGTATTACAAATGTATTTCTCTTTACTTCTGTCTTCCATTCACCTAAATTTAATGCTTAAAAAAAAACTCTTCCAATACTATATGGTTTAACTTAGAAAATACTTGAAACATGGTAATATTGCAGCTGTCAGCCATTTCTTGAGCTTTTTATCTAATAAATAAGACTAGATGTTGTTTCTGTTGCATTAGCAGATGCTCTTTCAGCATTCAGTTAGTAGAGTTGAACCAATTATATTCCTTCTCCAATGTGACAGGTGCCATCTAATCTTGGGTGGTTACTGATACTCGTGACTAATTTGAAGACATTGAAAATAAAATAGTCTGGAATTTGCACTTGTAGGTAGCATGCCAAAAGTATTCATACTAAACTGATTAAAAATCTAAGGATCTGGGGCACCTGGTTGCCTTAGTTGGTTAAGCATCCGACTTTGGCTCAGGTCATGATCTCGCTGTTGCATAAGTCAAGCCCTGCGTCTAGCTCTGTGCTGAGAACTCAGAGCCTGGAGCCTGCTTTGGATTCTGTCTCTCTCTCTCTCTCTCTCTCTCTCTCTGCCCCTCCCCTGCTTGCACTCTGTCTCTATCTCAAAAGTAAATAAAACATTTTTTTTAAATCTAAGGATCTGCTTAAGAAATATGTTCCAAGAGTGCCAGATTGGTAAGAATTTTCAAGGTCTACGTTCTACATACTATTTATATGCTTAAGGACAACACTGTTATCATACTGGATGAGAGAAGTAACTACCCCAGCAATGAGCATGAGCCTGTGGACGTCATGGAGAAGAGTGTTCGTCTCCCACTATGGTTCCAGAATGTTTGGATGTCCTCTGGACACTTCAGAATTACTAATTCTATTATTATCAGTGGCTCATTTAAGCAAGTTTGAAGGGCCTAATATTTTTAAATTTTTCTTTGACTTCATAATTATCTTAGTAAAATGTAAGTTATTTTATATAAAATACTTGAAATTGTGCCTAGTACCTAGTAACTTATCATTTTCATCTAATAGGAAGCAATGAGTAAAAATATACTTAAAAATAGTGAGTTTTCCTAGTTTTAAATTGGCGGAAGCTGAAGTTTTACTTATTCTAACACTTTATAAGCAATATTTTCATAATTTCTAAGTTGACATTTAGTAATAGAGATAACAGTTCTGAATTTTAACTTTTTATATTTGTTAAGAATGAAATGTGTAAAAGCATATTCCAAACAAAGAAAGCAAAAATTTACAGCAGTAATACAATCAGAAATTTAGAAAAAAACTGCCAACGGGGCGCCTGGGTGGCTCAGTCGGTTAAACATCCGACTTTGGCTCAGGTCAGTTCTCCCACTTGTGGGTTCGAGCCCCGCGTCAGGCTCTGTACTGACACCTAGCTCAGAGCCTGGAGCCTGCTTCTGGTTCTGTGTCTCCTTCTCTCTCTGCCCCTCCCCCTCTCATGCTCTGTCTCTCTCTGTATCAAAAATAAATAAAACATTTAAAAAATTTAAAAAAAAGAAAAAACTGACAAAAAGGTAGGAGTTTTTAATACACTTCCTTTAATAATTGTTAGATCAACAAGGAAAAAAAATCAATGAGGCTAGAGGATGTGAGCAATACAATTAATATTCTGTGATGAATATAAGCTCTTTAAAAAGGGATTTGTAAAATAAGTTACATATAATAATAGCATGGAAACTACATGTATAGTTGAGCCTTGGACAGCATGAGTTTAAACTGCACAAGGTCACTTAAAAGCATTTTTTAATAGTATAGTACTCAATTCAGTACTCAGTTTTGCATATTTTCTTAACATTTTATATTCTCTAGCATGCTTCATTGTAAACATACAATATGTTTACATACATGCAACATACAAAATAATGTGCTAATCGGGGCACCTGGGTGGCTCAGTCAGTTAAGCGTCCAGCTTCGGCTCAGGTCATGATCTCATGGTTCATGGATTCAAGACCCGCGTCTGTCTCTGTGCTGGCAGTTAGCTCAGAGCCAGGAGCCTGCTTTGAATTCTGTATCTCCCTCTCTCTCTGACCGCCCCCCCCCTCCCCGCTCACACTGTCTCTCTCTGTCTCTCAAAAACTAAATAAAAAAAATAAAAGAAAACATTTTAAAAATGTGTTAATCAACAATTTATGTTGTTGGTAAGGTTTTCAATCAGTAGTGGGCTATCAGTAATTAAGTTGTGAGGAGGCAGAAGTAATATGTGAATTTTGACAGCTTCAGGTCAAGCACCCCTAAGCCCCACCTTATTCAAGTGTCACCTGTACTGGAATAGTAAGCAAAAATAATAGTCTTAAGTATATACAGAAAAATACTATATATTATGACTGCAACTTTATGAAAAGAAAAATTTTAACTTTATGAATAGGAAATAGTTTAGGAGGATATGAACCAAAATGAGATTGCATTCCAGGTATTTGGCCTCTGGATTTCTTCTCTTCTTTCATGTTTTTGATCAAATAAATTTTCTTATTTTAATATCATTGACTTTTTTGCTTCTTATAATTGACAGCCTCCATGGCTTAGGTAGCAACAATATTTCCGTCCTAGATTGTACTTATGATAATGGTACGTATTACAGTCTAGAACTTAGTAAACTCTACTTTTGAATAAGTAAAATAATGAAGCATAATTTTTTTAAAAAGATCAAGTTCAATGAATGTCTTCTGAAAGACAAAAGTGGTTGACTAAAATGTACCTCAAATTGGGTTTACATTAGTGAAATAGTAATTTAACATGAAAAAACTTCCTAAATGTTGTTTTACTGGAACATCTGCCTCTTATTATCCCTTGAGAGTAAATAAAATCATGTTAAAATGTCTAGAGTTCTGAATCATGGTTTAATTTACAGAGGTGTAAGTGATTATCTATGCATATTTTCTTTATGATAAAATGACCTAACATTATAATTTTATTTATAAGTATTTAGTATATTGAAGATAATGCTTTTATTGCTTTAAAAATTTATATAATACTATTTTTAATAATAATTCAGGACACTGGCTGTTTTAGTCAAAATAATTTTCTCTGAATATTTGCAAATGCTTTTTCCTCATTTGTGAAAACATTTTGACGACTACAGTTGACAACCCACAAGCTTCTCTTAGTCATGCTTGTCTAAACACAAACCCTCCACTGTGAATACTTATCATTTTTATTGCCTGACTGAATTCCAAAATGTCTTATTTGTACTAGTGCAGGAATTCACACAGTCTGGGGTAAGTGATATTCTCTCCTGGCTGCTCTCTCAAATAAAACTCCCAATTTTCACCTAGAGAGTTAAACACTGATGGAGGATATCTGCTGTAAGTGTGTCTGTTGAATCACACGTGCGTTTGGTGAGTGGTGTTCCCTGTGATAGACACTGGAGATTCAAATGAAGACAAAACCCCTGTGAAACTTTGAGAGAAGTTGACGTTAACAGAAGAGTATAAAAGGGTGCATTGGAGAGTAATACGAAATTATACTGAAAAGGAGGATATTAGCCAGCCTAAAATGGAAGCCATATTTAAGAATTCACTCTGTGCCAAGCCTTGTGCTTCCTTGACTTCCAGCTTATAAAGGTCACCTGCATTCCTTTGCTTGTATCCCCTTCTCCATCTTCAAAGCCAGCAGCATAGCATCTCCAGATACCTCTCTGATGCTCTTACCTCTCTGTTTTCTTCATCCCATCTTCCCTGACTGTCCTTCCTGCCTCCTTCTTCTAAAGACCCCTTGTGATTACCTTGGCCCCACCTGGATCACTCAGAATAATCACATTCTCAAGATTTTTAAGTTAACACATCTTCAGAGTCCCCTTTTCTATATAAGGTAATATGTTCACAATTCTGTGGATTAGAAAGAGATATCTTTGGGTAGCCATTATTCAACCAACTATGGCTACTAAATTAAATAAGAGATGAAGGTAGGAAAATGAGTTTTAAGTGATACTGTTGATTGAATTGTGTCCCCCCCAAAATTCATATGTTGAAGCCCTAACCCCTAATGTGTCTCTATTTGAAAATAGGTCTTCTAGTTTTAAGATAAATGAGGTCCTCAGGGTGGAGTCCTAATTTTATAGGAATGGCGACTATAGAGGAAGAGGAGAGATAGTTCTCTGCTTGGCCTTATTAAGGAATGGGCATGTGAAGACACAAAGCAAAGATGACTGTCTGCAAGCCAGGAAAAGAGCTCCAACCAGAAACTGAATCACCTGGCTCCATGATCTTGGACTGTCCAGTTTTCAAAACCATGAGACAAAAAATTGCTGTTGTTTAAGCCACTCTGGGTATGGTACTTTTTTATAGCAGCCCAAGCCATCTAATATAGGAGATGATAAGATGGCCGTTGGATTATACAAGTCTGAAGTTCAAGAGAGACTCAGAGCTACAGGTTTAGATTTGGAACTTCACAGTCAAGAGGCAGTAGTTGGTGGTGAAATATATTACTCTGTGGTAGATGGTATGTATGCTGAAAAGAAAATATAGCTGAGTAAAGAACCATTTGTTTCTAGTAACACTTATCCAATGCAGAGTGCCCAGCAGCCTGATTGTGGGAGGAGGGACTGGTAAATGGTTGAGTTGGTTCTGGGTTTCATTTGCAGAGAGGAGGAGGTGGCTTAAGGGCAAGTGGAAGTATTTGATAACAATAATAGGAGATGGTAGAGGCAGTACTAGGTATCTTTATTTCCCATAACTGCAAAGCAGATGGTCAGTGTTTTATGAGGAAACCAAGACTTGAAGACACCGAGTAACCTTCTCTGGGTCAGAGATTTTTTAATTAGATTTTATTTCTGACATCATTCTTGCGGTGGAAAAGTAGAGAATCGATGTTGATAGGTCATCATGAATAATTTTGAAATGCAAATCACTTAGTCTAAAGAGGAGCTCTTTCAGTATCTCTTCCAGCAAGGAGGAAGTCATACATGACACCCTCTGGTAGAGGCTAATACACTAAATTGAAAAGCTGTTCTGGGGTAAAGGGATCAGTGAATTTGAAAAGTTATAATGTTATGAATAAGAGTATTCAATATGTAAGTAATATACTGGACTTGTGATGTCAGAAATAGAGACAATTTTAATCTCCTTGAGGATAAGGTTGCATTTGGGAGCATGTTTTAGCAGAAAAGAATAAAAAGTGGGAGGTACAGACCCAGTTATGAGATCAGTAAGTCACAAGGATGGAAGGCACTGCCTAGAGTGTATAGCCAGTGATTGGTACTGTAATAGCATTGTGTGGTGACAGATGACAGTAGCCACACTGTGGTGAACACAGCATAATGTATAGACTTGTCAAATCACTGTTGTACACCTGAGACTAATGTCATGTTGTGTGTCAGCTGTACCTCAATTAAAAAGAAAGGTTGATTAATTTAATTAAATTAATTTTAAAAAATATAATCTTGTGCCTGAATCATGCAGCCAAATCCACAACCCTTCCTTGGTGGTGCACACAGAAACCTCAAGTGTATGCAAATACATTCATTCAGCAAGTGACTGAGTGCCTATTTGATGCCAGGACTCTAGCTGAGATAGAAAGGTCAGTGAGATTATAGTCTTTGCCTTTAGGATGTTTAAAGTTAGTAAGGAAAAACCTGCGTTAATAGTTGAAACCAAGAGGTACGGGCACTAGAATTATTGTTGGTCCAGGGTTTGGAGAAGCATAAATGAAGAAGCAGTCAGCTGAGCCATTTGAAGGTACATTTATAAAACAAACAACTTCAAATTATAATCAATGAATCAATTACATAATGTTTTCTTGTCAGGTTGTTGCCTACCTCTGAACTCACTCCCATGTGTCCTAATGGTAAAGGCAGAATTTTATTTAAAACCAAAGGCCCCTTTTGCCTCAAGTATATAAACAAAGACAAATTTTTATCAAATACAGAGCTTTGACAGCAATAGATGTATTTGCTGTGTGCATGCATAAACATCAAATATTGTCTTTAAAATGCATTTAGAAGCATTGCTACAGGCGTGCCTATGATCACAGAGTCTGGCCACTCCTGACAAATGACTGGTATGTGAAATTGGAGGCTGATTATGAACAAAAAGGACACATCAACTAGGAAGTTAGTGTAAAGAAACACTGTCGTCTACCAAGCATTAAAATACAATGTAGCTCTCCAAAAATTGGGGAAAGGAGAGAGGAAGATAACTCCACTAAAGTCTTGGGTCAACTTTCCAGGCTGCTGGAATGATTACATACATATGATTACATTGCTATCAGACTTAACTGTCATGTCTTAATGCTTCTGAATTACTTCCTTGTGTCCTCTTACCACATTCAATCACAAAAATTGAAAAGAATTATGTCATTTAAAAAAAATTGCCCAGAATGAGAAAAAGAGGCTGTCTAATATTTGGAATGTGGTGTGGAAAAAAATGGACAATAAGGGATTGTGTGTTAACTTAATTCATTCACTGAAAAAATCCTAACTTACCCATTGTTTGATGAGAAAGTTAAAAAACTCCTTCACAGGTCTTTCAGAAAACTGTTTCCTGATCTAGATTTTAAAAGCTTAACCATAAAGAATACTTAGAATAACATATTTAACATGTCTTTTGTGGTATCAGGATAATTTTTAAAGACTTAATGGTTACATGGAGACTTTTTAGGACCCAAAAAGTTTGGCAAATATTTACACGTTAATCTTTATCTTTATCTTTATCTCTCAAAAGGTAGCTAGGTGGTAGGTATTTAACCCCCC
>NC_043704.1:45401352-45417438 GCF_006229205.1 Suricata suricatta
TTTCTATGACAGTAAATCAGAAGCATTCAATATCAAGTATCGTTTCAACTGGTGTGAAATTATAATTTTTCTTTAAAAATGTTATTCTCTTTCATATGTAGAAGATGTGCTATGTTTTGTGGAGAAATTCAACAGAATAGTCATAAGTCCTTGAATACACTTGGGTAGGTGACCCTTCTGATAACATTAATAATAATGGAATTTATCTTAATACCTCAAGAGATTAATATATCCCTCTATAACTAAATTAAAAATTGGTTATATTTTTTTCCTTTATATCTCTTCTTTTTTAACACTTTCTTTATATGACACTTAAAAATATTCTCCCTGTTACTTTCACATGCAGGAAGGAAAGTGGATTGTGCATAGTTAGTTTAAAAAACAAAAATGAAACTGAATGCAGAAGTAACTGAGGCCTCTTTTAACTGTAGGCAGTGAGAAGAAAACAAAGGATGCTATGCAATTTTAAAAAAATGTTATCATATTGGAAAATCCCTGTCTTCTAAGATATCTCAACTTTGGGTCTTGAGGCTTTTTTCTCTTGATTTATTCATTTCATTCATTCAACAAATATTAAAGAGTTGTTTATTATATACTAGGCACTTTGGATAGAATAGAAAATAGAGATGTTGAGGTCCATGGCTTCATGACTTACATTATAGTTGACCTGGTCAAGGGGAGATTTTTAAATGGAGGAATACCTACCAAATGTGTAAAATAGTTAAATGTGAATTTCACAGAAATTTCAAGCAGACACTGACACTAAATATATTATACTAATACTCTCAAGCCAAAGATCCCAGGAACACACTATAGTATAAAAAGTTGGGTTTATTATTCATTTTAGCAAGGGAAACACACACAGCATGTGGAACTGTGTTGTGTGTCAGTAAGGGAAATTTAAAAAAACCTTTTAAAGGCTTTGGGCTTTGATTGGGTGATTTAGGCAATCCAAGGAAGCAGATTAGATTAGATGCTGTCAGAAAGCAGCAGCAATTCTGTAATTGACTTTGTGATTATTTGTTTTTTTTCTACTAAGAATTTCTTATTCTGTTTATTGACACACATATAGTTGATACACAATGTTACATTAGTTTCAAGTGTACAACATAGTGTTTCAGCAGTTCTTTGTTATCCAACATTTATCCCAAGTGTAACTACCACTTGCCACCATAAAACACTATTGTAATACCATGGACTATATTCCCCGTGCTGCACCTTCCATCTCTGTGACTTATTCATTGCATAACTGGAAACTTGATCTTCCCACTCCCCTTTGCCTATCCCTCTACCCTCTTCTCTATGGTAATCACCAGTTTGTTCTCTGTATTTATAGATCTATTTCTGCTTTTTTTCTTCATTCATTTTGTTTGTTATATCCCACATATAAGTGAAATAATGTGGTGTTTGTCTGATTTATTTCACTTAGCATAATACCCTCTGGATCCAACCATGTGGTTGCAAATGGCAAAGTCTCATTCTTCTTATTGCCTGAGTAATACTCCATAGTATATATACGTTGTGTATATACATTTTCTTTATCCATTTGCCTATTGATGGGCACTTCGATTACTTCCTTGTCTTGACTGTTATGAATAATGCTGCAATGAACATGGGAGTATAGATATATCTTCAATATCTTGTTTTCATTTTCTTTGGGTAAATACCCAGTAGTGGAATTACTGGACCATATGGTATTTCTATTTTTTAAATTTTTTGAGGAATCTCCTCTTGTTTTCCATAGTGACTGCACCAGTTTATATCTGCCAACATTGCTTCACCCTGTTGATGAGGTAAGGATTCTTACCCTAGGGTTATGGGATGCCAAACACATAAGACCCTTTGTTGGCCATATGGGATTGAAACATATTTGTCAATTACATGTACTCACAGCCCAGAGGGGAAGAGGACACCGCACACCACACAGGGCCACCTGAGGTTGTACTTGGGAACCTAGCAAACAATCAGGGTGCTGTAAGAGACGAGCTCTGTAGTCCCAGGAGGATAAGGCACCCTCTGGTTTTCTTAGAAGGATGTGATTGGCTTGTTTGAAACATTCCACAGACTGGCAGGAAAGTGAAACCTGCTACTTGGAGATAAGGAAGAACCATTTTATAAAGGGATATTTGGCTAGAGGACCATATATATGGGAGCTGAGTGGGAGGGAGAGCCTGTAGGAAGGCTGTTTGAGGCCTTCCCAGTTTCCCCTAGATATTAAAGCAGCACATATTTGGCTTTAATTTTAGGACTTACACCACAATATCTTAATGCATCTTATCTTTACAGAGGAGAGACTAGAATAAGGGTAAGGATATAACTGGTAAAGAAATAGCCATTACTCATTCCAGCCAAGAGAGGAGGGCATGTTTAGTATGTTGGCATGTGACCTTACCTTTGTCTTTGCTTAGGCAAAGTAAGCAGGGGTCTTACTCTGTCTCATTTTCTCATGGTCTCATGGTAACCTTGTCAAGGCTGGTATAGTGTGTGATAGGAGAGTAACATAGCCCAGCTCTGAGATCAAGGCCAGCTTCTGATTGTAGAGCCACTATTTTTTTCTTTCTCATTTAGAAGGAACTGATGGTGATGGGGATTAAACTAGATGGATTGATTAGAGAAAGTTTTCTGGAGTAGGGACCTCAAATCTTGGCGATTAGTGCTAATGAGAAACCATCCACATGGAGAAGGATGGCGACAAGGGAGGAAAGGAGACAGGTTGTGGAGAGCATTCCTCTCAGAGGGAAATAGCAAGTGTGAAAAAAGAAATACCTCATTATACCTGAGAGATGTGGTCTAAAAAGCCATCAGAAGTGTGGCTCCTTGCTTCAGTGACTCTCAAGGGGTTAGAGATAGAGGAAACCAGAATATCAGAACATGAGAGGGGGGGGAATTTTGGAAAGCCTCCAGGAGATTGTAAGGTGACAGGCCCTCCAATGGATGGTCCCTCACACCTCCACCATTCTCTCAAAGTTTTAATTTGGTTATGTAGACTTTATAGGAAAAATCTAATACTGATTATTATTATAATATATTAACAAAATATTCACAATAATAAACATCCCAGACAGCAGTAATGGTAGTTATAATCAGAGACCCTGGAGCCAGACTTCCTGGGTTCAAATTACAGTTTTACCACTTTCTAGTTGTAGCTCCATCGGCAAGTTATTTAGCCCATGTATCTCAGCTTCTTCAGCTGTAAAGTGGGGATAATAATAATACCCACCACAAAGGTGTGTTGTCAATATTGAAATATATACTTAGTTTTTAGACCTGGTTCATGGTAAGCAATGTATAAGTGCTACCTGTGTAATAATGATTGGAAAAGAAAAAAACTAGAGTTTACACCATATTCCTGTAGTCAATGAGTTAATGATGCACTAACCAGTGTATAAAAATGTTCACACATCTTAGTGAGGAGTAACTTATCTTACTTATGGCTATGTGCAGGGCCTCAACTCTTGCTAAGAGGACAAAAATATAATGGATCAGTCTTTGACAATATCTTAAACTATGCATTTGATTTAAAATACTTTTATTCCTCTATGATATGTCTGATACATCCGGCCTACCACAGATAAGGGTTTTAATATATCGTGTGACTGCGACTTTTGGACTTTGCCTAAAGAATGCACTAGGAGTCTCAGATCTTTACTTGAGGCAACCATATTTAGTGTCACTGAAATAAGTGTGATAACAGCTTGATGGTGCAAAGTTTGACATGAAGAAAACACCTACCTGGTGATAATAGGATACATAAATTTCAGAGAATATAAAGCCAAAGAAAATTACCACTCTGCCTGTCTTGATCAAAGAACACCAGAGTTTTCTATTCATTCCACTATATTTAAAAGTTTATTTGGATTACTATGAAATGCTAACAGAAAATCACTTGGATTATGGGCCCATGACAGGTGAGGAGTTTTAAAATATTGGTGTGCTTTTATTTTTACTAGCAAACTTATTAAAGCAAAATGAAAGAAAAAAAGAAATGTATGTTTTGTTGTGGATATTTATTAAAATTAACCACCATGATCTTAGAGGGAATTTGAAGTATGTTAGTAGGCAAGCATGTGTAAGACTTTAGCTTAAACAGATGTACATACCTTTTCTCTCAATGTTCAGAGCCTCAATAGAAAAATGTTGGACATCTCTACTAATTCCCTTTTTTTTATGTCTGGGAGAAAATCTTTAATTTTTTTTAATTACGAAACTGAAAACTACAGCTTCTTTTTCCTGTGAACATCAAACGTTTAACCTCCAACAGGTTGAGAGCACCATTAAGTAAAAAAGATTTTTTCTTGTTTTTATGTCAAATTAAACAAGATTTGTAAACTCTAATATCATATGCGGTGAACTTTGGGACCCCATTCTAGTCTGTGTTTTTTCTTTGCTTGTTTTTTGGTTTAACATATAGAGACTAAACTCTCTTGTTAGACTGCTTTCTATTTCTAATAGACATGTTTACACATAATTTAGAAGCAACATTTTGGTTTGTTTTCTTCCTAGTTTTTTTTTTCACTTAAAAAATATCTTAGCCTTTATCCCAAAAGGTAGTTGACATTTAGTTAATTATAATGAGTTAGTCCCAAAAAAATATGGATAATTAAAATCTGTGGCACTTCAAAATTTAATTTGGTCCCCTACTCTTAAATTTACATTGCATTGAACTATTAGCCAGACCTGCTAGCTAATAAACCAACTGAAGGTATTTTAATTTTCATTTATTCTGCCCTTCCAAAGATTCATATAACTTAAAGTACATGAATAGCACTTTACAGTTGATAAGCACTTTTATATATATCATCACTTTTGATCTTCCCAGTATCCTTATTAGGAAGGGACATTATAGAATTATGGAAGATTTTATTATTATCTTCACTTTATAGATTAGTAAATTGGTGATCAAGCATCGTGCTCTTAAGCAAGTGTAGGTAATTGGCCTCAGAAAAGTTAAGTCTGAAATTTCAAGTTTTATTGAATTTATTTCGTCGCACTAAGAAAACTTCCAACCTTCTTTCCCACCATAACTCCACTAGTTACCCTTGTGTCTTTATGGCTTCTGACCTTTGAATCATTGTGTATACTTTTCTCATTCCCTCTATGTCCTCTGTCTGGAATGTCACTGCTTTTCCTGAATATCCAAATTGTGCCTATTGCTCAGTGTCCAGGAAAATTTTCGCCTGCTCCAGGAAGACTTCTAGTTGCCACTGTTTTTACTTAACTAATATACCATTTGCAGAGATTGGTTCTTATGTTCTTGAATATTTTATTTGTTCAGCTAAATTCTTCTGCTAGACTGTAGGCTCCTAAGAATAGAGACCAACTCTTACACTTCTTTGAAACTCACAGCACTCTAATACTGGATATGTGTACATGTATACAAATATATATATATACACACACACACACATATATATATGAACTATACATATATATAATATATATTAAATTTTTGATAAATATTTGCCTGTTATTCATTACTGCCCAATGAAGCCATTGCTGAGCCATAAATCATCTTACTATATTTGTATTCCAACCATGTAACTTGTAAGTTAGCCTGTATAATCCCATATTATAGTTGAGTTCAATGGAGTCATTTCAACATGTTCATATACCAGTTGACCCTAGCATTGATTTCCATTGGTAGTAAAGCTCAGGCATATGGTCTGCAGGATCAAATCCACTACACATGCCTGATGGCTTCCCTGAATAGAGCAGACATTTGACCCATATATCAGTATTGAGAACAGAAACAGGAAATGTTAGACAGTGATTGCTTTTCTATAGAGTTACATTAGCATCACCCATTCTGCTAGTTATAATTTCTCTGCAGATCAGGGAGATCTATCAATGGCAGTTCCTGTGCCTTACCATATGAAAATGCATCCTGTTATTCATTATAAATGATGCTGATCAAGCATGTCATCATTATAAGTTTAATTTTTAAGAAAGAAATCTCCATATGGAAATGACACAGTTGAGTCATTATGTTAAAAAAAATGGTAACTTATGACAATTCAGTTCTTCAGGAATGTAAATATTCTGCTTAAACAACTATTTTTGTTCATATTTTAAGGGGAATTTGGAGAAGTCTGTAGTGGGCGATTGAAGACACCAGGGAAAAGAGAGATCCCCGTTGCCATCAAAACTTTGAAAGGTGGCCACATGGATCGACAAAGAAGAGATTTTCTAAGAGAGGCTAGCATCATGGGTCAGTTTGACCACCCAAATATCATTCGACTGGAAGGTGTTGTCACAAAAAGTAAGTACTGATTTTTTTCAATACCTCTTTTATATATCTCTATCTCAGTTCCTTAAAAAACAAACAACCTTCCTAGCAATACCACAGCCATTAAGAGGATAATTTAGTTCAGGGGGCATCTTGGTAGCTCAGACGGTTAAGGATCTGACTTCAACTCAGGTCATGATCTCGCAGTTCATGAATTCTGCCCCGCTGTTGGCTAAGAGCCTGGAGCCTGCTTTGGATTCTGTTTTCTCCTCTCTCTGCCCCTCCTCTGCTCATGCTCACTCACGCTCTCTCTCTCTCTCTCTCTCTCTCTCTCTCTCTCTCTCTCTCTCTCTCAAAAATAACTAAAAAGTATTATTTTTTTTAAAAAAGAGGATAATTTAGTTTGTATATCATCTTCTGAACCCCTCAGAATTGCTATGACATTATCAGAGTTTGCACTGGTCACCAAACAGCTTTGAAATGGTATTTATTACCTGTAAATCATTTGCTAATTTAACATGAAATAATGAACCAAAAGGGCTATATATTTTTTCTAATTTCTATAAGCTGTTCACTTATTCTAAAGCTGTTAAAATTTCAATTAATAGAAGAAACAGTTAAAATATTTTAGGTCATTAAGATAAAATACTTCTGCTTGGGAAAAAATTTCATGTATAAATATGGGTGCTTTATCTGAAGTAAAACGTCTAAACAAAAAATTTTATATGGAATTCATCTACATAAATGCTATTGGAACCAAATTACTTTAATTCATATAAATGGAAAAAAGAATTAAAACTTTGAGGGGGGAAAATCCTATTTTTACAGAAATAGTGAGCTCAAATGCATTCCTTTGAAGCTTCTTAAAAATATAAAATAAATTTTATAGTCTCAAAAATATACTGCTATATAATCACTTGTATTTGAGTAATGACAGGACATAAACCTTCACTCTATTTCTTCTTATTGACTAATGAATTATAACCTATAAAACCCAATAGAGAATGGCATTAAAACACTCAAAAAATAATTTAAATCTTTGAGAAGCATTTTTTCATAAAACTGATATTTCTTTTAAACCACTTACATGAAACTGAAACTTCATGTCGTATTTGAAAACAGCCAAGTATAAAAGCTTACTAAACGCATATAATTGAGTATGTGTATGAAACTCCTAAGTCCGCCTCACAAGGCATTGACCAGCTTGCTGCCCAAGGGGAACAGAAGATAGGAGAAAGCCTTGAAGGGCTAGAAGACACAGAAGAGTGATTTTCATGACAGCTGTTGCACTGGTGTGTTACTTTACTGACCTTCATGGGGCCTTCCAGTATTTATGTCCTTGTGTTGTTCTTTCCATTGATTCTGGGCTTGTCCGTGTGTCCCTGTGGAAGCACCTTACACATCTGCACATTGGAGCTTGACCTCCTACAACACTGCTCCCTGTAACCCAGCCTCCAACACTGAGCAAAGCCAGTCTACACAGTTTGGGTGAGGCTTCGAGCAGTATTGCAAAGAGGAGGAAAGCTAGAATGTGCAGTCTACAGGTCTACCTGAGCTGCCCGCAGACAGTCTGCACTGAATGCCAGGCTTGTGATAAACCATCTCAGACGTTGCAACCTCTCCTCACTGCCACCACCACCAAACCCAGGTGGCTGCAGCCGCAGTTGACATCTTGTAGAGCAAAGGAACCACCTACCTCGATCCAGTCAACCCATAAAATCATGAGAGAAGGTAAATGTTGCTTTAAGCCACCAAGTTTTAAAAACTTAGAATGCCTTCCCTGCCACTTAAGAGCTATACAACTTTAGGTAAATTATTTACTATCTCTCTTCTTTACTTTCACATCTGCAAAAATAAGACCAACATAACTCCCATGGAGTATAGGAATACTGTAAAGATTAAACTTGTAAATGTATAAAGTATTTAGCCTGGTATGTGTCATAATAAGCCACATTAAATGATAGCCGTTATTGGTGCTACATGCTGGGCACGTTATACATACCGTTGACCATTTCTTTTTCACAGCAACTGCTATGAGTATCATTATCCACTGAGGCTCAGACAGGTTAATTAACCTTCAGAAAGACCTCTAACCCATAGGAAGTAGCATGGCTGGTATTTAGGCTGAGGCCTTTTTGACTCTAAAACCCATGATGTGTGTGGATGTGTGTATATCAGGGTTTTTTTCCTTTTTTTATATCACGGTGAATGAATCAGTTTTATATTTTATCTTTATCTTATCTTAATTAAATAATATTAAATAAATGACAATCTGAATAAAATAATATAATACCACTTTTAAAATAGAGAAAATATTTAGGTTAGCAAAATAAATTATTTCTAAAATGCAAAATTTGTAAAGATCTAGTTATGCCATAATAGCTAGCAAAGACTATACTCTAAAAGAGAAATACAGAGAGAGAAGAAATAACATGTTAATTATTTCATTTATATTTTCTGATTCCCTTGTCATTAATTTGGCATGAACTTTTCAAGTCATCCCTCTGTCATGTCTCTCTGGAAGAAAAAATACAATTTTAAAGTTGGGTTAGGAATCTTTGCAAAGCACTTAATATGATCATTTAAATATAATGTTGATGTCTTATTATGTGTATTTTTGCTTATAATATCTGGAAATGTGTCAAAGAATAAATTCAAAAGTCGAAAAGTATCAGACCTTTATTTTCCTCCTTTGGAAAATCACATCATATGACTTTATCATGTATTTCAATGTTTTATTCAAATATTGTCATATATTTTATATGCATAGATAGATACATAGATACATAGATAGATACATAGATACATAGATAGATAAAAGTAATGAAAAGGAAAAAAGATTTATAAGCCCTATGAAGTAGTAAGATTTATTTATTCTAAATCAACTGAACAGGTTTAGTTAGATAATCTCTGGCACTTGTCTGCCCATTTGAAATACTGTTTATTTCACATAAACAAACAGCCAACACAGTAATTGTTTCATATCTCTAAAATCTTGTCTAAAAATGGGACCAGTAATCACTACAAAGCCAAATTTGTATTTCTTCTAAGTCAGGGTCCTTGTTCCATTTCAAGAAAAAAAAAAGAAGTGCTGGGCAGGAAAGGGAAGAAAAGATCACTGAGAAAGGACTGATTCAATATGCTGTTGAATAGCAATCATCCTTATAGTTTTACCTTGTAAAAGTGAGCCCATATAAGGGTGCTGGGCTGCTGCTGAGGTGGCTGGTAGAGATAGAGAAAGGGGCAATTCCCACAAAGATAAGTGGATGTGTGTGTGTGTGTGTGTGTGTGTGTGTGTGTGTGTGTGTGTTGTGTGTATATATATATATACACACCATAATCTTCTTGACTCAAGTACTATGAGATTTTTTAGGAGAAAGGCAATAAATAAATGAATGCCTCATTCCCATATATACATGGTAATTGTTCCAAGATTGCCCTTAAGTAGCTAAAAGATAGCTAGCAATTAATGCTCCCTAAGGACTACCATATTGCATAAACGATAATACTGACAGAGATAAAGATGAAGCATAGGCTTATGCAATCACGTTAGTAGACTATCCTGAGGTTCTGAGAAATAAACTCACAGATTCTCAGTTGAAAGTAATGCAAAATTATAGATCAAAATCTTCATCAAATCCTTTTATAAATTCTTAATAGGCATACTTTTTATCTTATGTATATGTTTTATCTCCAAGAGATACATATTACAAAGTTCTTGGGAACATTTTGCTCTTTCATATTCAAAGCATATAACTACTTTTATTTTAAACTTGAAAGTTAAATGATTAAAAGCTGCATTATATAAAAAGTGTGTGTGATAAAAGTTGAACCTATTTATTTGATACACATCACAATTTCATTAACCTGTTAAGATATAACTGATATGAACAGAGATTAATCGAGCTAAACCATATGCTTAGCACATACTTTTTGTCCAAGAAGTAAATAGAAGCCATTAGGTCGAGGACAGACTTGTCAACATTAGTAGCATGCATAGTAGCAATTTGTAACTGGTAAGGTATACACCAGTGTCATTAGTTATGTAACCAAAAGAGAAAGTGCTACACTTCTATAAAAAGATAAAGATTAGTGGTTAAATGATGAAGAAATACGGTGCAGTAACCACACTCCGGAAGCCTGGGCCCACAAGTTTGAATCATGATGATGGAAGGAACAAGAGAAAACTAATGAAGTGCCTATCTCCCAGCTTAGAAGCTGATAATTAAATTTAGATATACCAACTATATCTCAGATAAATCATAGATCTAGTAAGGAGTAATAGAAACCAATCAGGATAGCAAATAAATTCCCAAACAGAACTTCATTTCATTGTAGGACTTTCCTAAAGACATTCTGTGGGGACAGTTCAGGAGCTGTAACAAGAAAGTGCTAGCATGTCCAAACCCTTTTTAAATATGGCAAAGTATTGTGGGTTCCTTTCAGACAGTTTCAGTGGGTCTGCACAGGCTCCAGGAGAGTGGATTGAAGTCAGTCAAATAGATTGTACAGTTGCTTCACAAGAACTGCCACTCTGGTTCCAGAATTGCATTCTACTTGTCAAGAAATACATTGCCCAAGATTTCTGACTCTTACTGTTGCTGCCAATATGACGGCTGCCTCTCCACCTGGTGTGTACCCAGCTGCCAGTTACAGGCTCTTAGCCGAGTTCTCCAGATCTTTAGGCCTCAGTTTTTGTATATATTTTTATCTGCACTAAAGATTGAAAAGTTCAGAGTGGACTCGAAAACAGTAAAGGTCACATTAGGCCTAATATTTTGTGTTCCATTCATTTGCCAAAGGAAAAGGGTCACAGATGTTGGTGAGGAAAATTTGTACCCATGATAACTTATCACCCCACTTCTACTTTTTTTTAAATAACTTCAGGTTTGTATCAGTAATCCAAAGAGAAGATAGAGAGGTTCCTGAAAGAAACAAAATGTCCCTTTAATAAAGTTCTATCTTAATCTATGAAGAGAAATATAGGTAAAGTTTTCCTGTAAAGCAAAATCAAGGTTTGGATATTTGGAATACACATTATAGGGATAAATATCCTGCAAAACTGATTCTAATAAAATAAATTAGATGGTTGTTCCCCCCTGAACTCCCAACTGTCCTCTGGAGTTCAGCCACTCTGCTAGCTAAGATAGGTTAAGAGGTTTGTTCTGCTTTGTTTTCCAAGAAACACCTGAGCACCACCAGGTGTTAGACATTATTGCTGATTGAAACCTAGAGCTATAGAAAAGAAGCACTCTGTGCTCCTGAGAAGCCCACTTGTTGGTGTCTGTCCGTCCGTTGGTGTCTACTAGGAGCAGCAGAGGAGCAGGCCAGTATTTCCCAGTGTGATGTGTGGCGTGTGTTGTTCTGGGTACGGTTATTATTAATTTATCCATTCATTTAATCCGTGAATATTTACTTGCTGGGTGCCCACTCTTCTAGTCAGTGGTAATATGGTATTGAAAAAGAGCTTCTATCTACTGGAGGAAACCAAAAGAAATTAAATTCATGAATATAATTTTAGGTAAAGAGAAAAAAAAAACTGAGTGAAATGAAAGATCAAGCCATGCCAAGATTTGGTAGGAGAGTATTCCAGGCAGAGAAAACAGAAAACCTTGTGGCTAAAAAAGAAGTTGGCATGTTGCAGGCATCCAAACATCAGGAACAAAGTAATAACAGTACAGATTACATAGTCAAAGAGAAAAACTACCAGCAGGCAAAACAGTGAGGAGACCAGTGTAGTGATCCAAGTAAAAAATAATGGAAAACTAGATAAGTAAAGATAAGGGAATAGAATAAAAATCTATTTCCAAGGTTAAATTGAGAGACTTTAGTGACTGATTTCAAATATCTTGCAAGTTTCTGGTTTAACATCAGAGAGGAAATTCTAGAGAAATGCAGATGTGGAGAGAAAATAATGAATTCTAACTTGCGTAAGTTGTGTTTGAGGTGCCTGAGACACTTAACTCCAAGAAGCCTCTGGAACCTGGGTAGATGTCTAAGCTACAGGTGCAAATTAAAGAGTACTCACCAGATGGGTGCTGATTGATAGTTGAAGCTTTTGGGAAAATAATGAATTATAACTTGAATAAGTTGTATTTGAGGTCCCTGGGACACTTAACTCCAGGAAGCCTCTGGAACCTGGGTGGATCTCTAGGCTGCAGGTGCAAATTAAAGAGTACTCACCACATGGGTGCTGATTGGTAGTTGAAGCTGTTGGGAGGGCGAGGTTACCAGAGGTTGAGGAGAACTGTCCTTCACAGGCAAGCTGAAGGTGAAAAGCTTACAAAAGAGACAGAAGAAAAAACTTAGAAGAACAGATTCCTAAGAATTGGGGAGAGGTCAGTAGAGTAAAAGGTGCTGGGAAGGCAAGTGAGACAAGGACTGAGAATCATCTCCTGGGTGAAGCAAGCAGGAGGGCACTGCCCAATACAGCTTATATGAAAATGGTCAGATTGCAGTGGACTATAAGGTACGTGCACACTGGAGTCAGGCTGATAGGTTAAAATGCAAATTAAATTGTGTTGATTTCTTACTTATATTCCAGATGCTTACCATTCTATGTTATTCATTCATTCAAGTGATATTTATTATGTACCTAACTACTGTGTGCCAGGCACTGTAATAAGCATTAGGCATTTGGCGGGAAAAAGAAAGCCAGAATACCTGTCCTCCTGGGTCAGGTCCATACATCTACTTCCTCTGGTTTCTTCTTCACCAGTCTCTTGAATTGTAGATTACATCCATGCCGAATGACAAGAACATCTTAAAACTTACTCTCATTTCTCCCATATATCTCTTCCTCTTCCAAATCCCTGAGGATCTATATGCAAATGCACCCAGCTGACCCTAATGGGTACATAGATAACTATAATATGAGAAGGATGTTGGTACCTAGAAGGCCCAGATGCCTCTGGAGTTACCAGCCTCCTTTTTTTTCCAGTCATGTAAGGGGCAAGGTCACTTGCTGAAGTGATAGGTAAAGGACTTAGGGTATTGGTGAATATTTGAGGTAGCCCCTGAGAAAAGTATGAAAGGAAACTGATCAGGAAAAGTTAGAAAGATTGTGGCTATCACTGAGGACACAAGAGAACTTGGAGATCGTGACGGAACTGCTAACTCAAAGAGTGTGGTTAACAAATGGGAGAAGGTAAAAGGAAAGATGAGAGGCAGCAAGAAGAGAAGAAATCCTGATTTTTTTAAATCTTTTCTCTCTTCTCCTAATATTTACTATTTGCTGTTACTGAAAATAGTGATGAATTATTCTTGTGCAATTTCTGGAGTCTCAGTGGATTCTTGGGATATTTGCTGCAAAGTATTTGCCACTTGGAGTTATAATGTATACATATTGATAAATAGAAAATGAACTAATTGTGACTATAACAAATAGTAACAAGATGACATCATCCGGTAGCCTTCCACACCTCGCTCTGTTCAAGCAGCACTGGGGCTAAGTGGATCAGTAGCTTATACTCTGCTGGAGTGTAGTTCCCTACTTAGCAGAGAGAATGTACTTCTTTAGTATTCAGGAGGAGTTTATTCTTGTTCCTTCCATGTTTAAGTATCTGTGTTTTCTCAGGATCATTCATTTTAATCACCTTCCTAGATCTGCTTCTAACTTAATCTCCTTCCTGTGGTTCTCCCCTCTCCCTAACCAGCCTGCTAATTATTGGGTAGACTGTAATAATATGTAACAGGTTAAAAATTCTAGTAACAAGTTGCTCAATGTGAAGATGGCATTGTAAACTATAGAACTAGGGAGAGAAAAAGGAATATAAATACAATCTTATGTATACCTAATGCTGTCCTTTAATATCTCAAAATCAAATTAAATAGAATTATCTAGAGGGTGAAATCTTACTCATTTTCAAAAGTGAAAGTTCCTTCCAAATCATTCATGATGCAGGTTTTTTTTTTCTGGTGAAAAGTTTGATGTTGCCAAGTTTGAGAAGAGCTAAAGATAACTCTCTATAATAGACATAAATTTGCATCATGACGTCAGGAGCATGAGAACCGTTCTGCAGACTGGAAGTTCAGGCAGTCAGTGATTACTCAGGAGCTTTGACCAGTTTCCTGACTGGATGAAGACCAGTAGAAGTCTTAATCACTGAAAATAATTATGGGCTCCTTGCATATGTGACTTCTAATAAAAAACTAACCAGGGACTCCTAGGTGGTTTAGTCCAGTAAGCGGCCAACCCTCAGTTTGGCTCAAGTTGTGATCTCGCAGTTCATGGGTTTGGGCCCCATGTTGGGCTCAGCACTGACAGTGTGGAGATTACTTGGATTCTCTCTCCCTGGCTCTCGGCCCCTCTCCCTACTTCAAAAATAAAAATAAAAAACATTTAAAAAAACCCTAAAGTTAATGAATAGAAATTTAGCAAGCTCCTTATTTAACCTCATGATGAATATTTTAGTGCTTATTTTGTTGTTGTTGGAATATGTTACTCTGACTTTTCTTAAATTTTCACTTTGATATAATTTCAAACTTAAAGAAAAAGTTATGAAAATAATATAGTTTCCATATAAACTTCACTTAGTTTCCCCTGATGTTAATACTTTACATAACCATAGGGTTGTTATCAAAGCCAAGAAATAAATATCAGTACAGAACTACTTACCAAACTACAGAATTTTGTTTAAATTCTGTCAGTCTTTTTCACTACTATCCTCATCTGTCCTAGGGTCCTGTCTGAGTTCCCACACTGCTCTTGTTTATCACATCCCCTTAGTATCTTCTAATCTGTCACAATTCTGCAGTCTTTCCTTGTCCCTCATGACCTTGACACTTCTCAAGAGCACTAGTCAGTAATTTTGTATAATGACCCTCAGTCTGGATGTGTCTGTTGTTTTTCCATAATTTGATTTATGGTTATGAATGTTTGGCTAGAGTATCACAGAAGTTATATATCTTTATTAGTGCATTGTATTCTGGGAAACATGATGTCCATATGCCTTATTCCTGGGATGTTAACATCAATCAGTTAAGGTGATGTCTTCTAGATTACCTACTGTAAAGTTACATTTCCTCTTTCGTAATTAATATATATTTGGGGGAGATAATTTAATTATACAAATATCCTTTTGTCCTCAAGCTTTTCCTTACTAATTTTATCATTCATAATAGATCTTGCCTGCAATAGTTATTACTGTTATATTCTAATGGAGTTTATTCTGTTTCTCCAGCTCTTCTGTGTTTATTAATCAGAATACTTCTTTAAGGAACAGTTATATTTCAGAATGTTCTATAAATGGAATTATACAATATGAGGCCTTTTGAGTCTGGCTTCTTTCTTATAGTGGAATGCACTTGAGATTCATTAACATTTGTTGTTGTTATTGTTGAGTAGTATTTCTTTGTACGGATGTACCAGAGTTTGGTGATGCATTCAGTAGTTGAAGGACATCTGGTTTGCTTTCAGTTTAGAGGATTATTAGTAAAATTGCTGTAAACATTAATGCAGAGGTTCTTGTGGGAACACATGTTTACATTTATCTTGGATAAATGCTTGAGTATGGAATGACTAGATTAAAAGATAAATATGTGTTTAATTTTGCAAGAAACTGCCAAAATGTTTTCCAAACTAGATGTACCGTTTTACATTCCCATTGGTAATTATGGGTTTCAGTAGTTCTGTGCTATTGACAATACTTAGTTTTGTAACTTTTTAAAACATTTTAGCCATTCTAGTGAATCTATACCAGTATCTTATTGTCATTTTAATTTGCATTCCCTAATGACTACTAATTTTGATCTTCTTTTCATGTTTATTTGCTATCCCATATATATCTTCTTAGTCAAGTGTGTCTTCAGATTCTTACCTAGTTTCTTGCAGTGGGTTAGTTTTTTCTTAATGTTGAGTT
>NC_043704.1:45417538-45418737 GCF_006229205.1 Suricata suricatta
TTTTTTTTTTTTTTTTGCATATTTATCATTTTATCACCATTTGTCAAATTAGTTGTTTTTTTAAATAAAACTGTCTTACTCATTTTTAAATTTCCTTCTTTGCCTAAAATCCTTCAAAGGCTTTCCTTCACCTCCTTTACCCACCAGACAAATCTCATGCTGCCAAAGCTAGAAAATCAAAGTTCTGTATGATTGGCCCCCACTTATAACATATCTCTAGCTTTATCTTCTGCCTTAGAATTTCTTCATTTTAGTTTATATTTTATTAACAGTGAGTCCTTGGTAATTCCCCCAAACACAGTACACTGTTTCTTATTTCATGTATTCATGGAAAATGCTCCCTCTCCTCTGCCCCCTTCACCCTTTTCTCAGCCAGGAAACTCTACTTTGAAGGGAATGACACAACCTTTATGAAACATCCTTTCTAGGTCTCTGCAGCAGGTTAACCATCTGCATTGCACTTAACATGTTGTACTATGATCACCATTTGTACATGTGGGCCCAGAATCTGTTATATTCTTAGCTCTTACACCATAGGATTAGGGCCCTAGCACCCTTTTTCGATGCCCCTGAAGTTTTTTTCTGGGACAGTCCAGCCAGTCTGTTAGTTGTTAGCTTTTGAGGCTCCCTCTTATGTACACACCACCTGCCAACAGCTATAACAGGTGTTTCCCCAGCCCAGCCATTGCCCATCAGTAGAATAAAATTATCCTGACATTAATGCATTTATCTGGGTCTTCAAAACCCCATCATTTTTCTGGGTCCTGTGCTCAGTGGAGCAGGGAAATAGTCTTTATCTGCTTGGTTCCCCAGTCTTTTGCTTAGATACAAAGCTGCACTCATGTATGCTAAGCAGGTAGAATCTCTGAAACAGTTTCATTTGGTTTTAACAGTCCCTTAGTTTCCTGATAATAAAGGGTTAAACTGTGTACTGGCTACCACATTTTGGACACTTAGTCTTAATTTTCTATCTCCACTCTACCTTACTTTCCCCTCAATCTCCTTCCTCCCAAATTTCTAGTATATATATCCCCATCTATATATTTTATTTTTTAAGTAGTTCATTGTCAAATTAGTTTCCATACAACACCCAGTGTTCTTCCCCACAAGTGCCCTCCTCCATCACTACCACCTCTTTTCCCCCCTCCCCCTTCAACCCTCAGTTCATTTACATTATTCAATACTCTCACAAGTTTTGC
>NC_043704.1:45418837-45430271 GCF_006229205.1 Suricata suricatta
AAGAAGACACCAAGAAATGGAAAAACATTCCCTGTTCATGGATCGGAAGAATAAACATTGTGAAAATGTCATTACTACCCAAAGCAATCTACACATTCAATGCAATCCCCATCAAAATTGCACCAACATTCTTCTCAAAGCTAGAACAAACTATCCTCAAATTCGTATGGAACCACAAAAGACCCCGAATAGCCAAAGTCATATTGAAGAAAACCAAAACGGCATCACAATCCCAGACTTTAGCCTCTACTACAAAGCTGTCATCATAAGACAGTATGGTATTGTCACGAAAACAGACACATAGAACAATGGAATAGAATAGAGAACCCAGAACTGGGCCCACAGATGGACGGCCAATTAATTTTTGACAAAGCAAGAAAGAGAAGAGTATCCAATGGAAAAAAGACTGCATCTTTAGCAGGTGGTGCTGGGAGAACTGGACAGCAACATGCAGAAGAATGAAACTAGACCACTTTCTTACACCATACACAAAAATAAACTCAAAATGGTTGAAGGACCTGAATGTGAGACAGGAAACCATCAAAACCCTCGAGGAGAAAGTAGGAAACAACCTCCTTGACCTCAACTGCAACAATTTCCTACTTGACACATCCCCAAAGGCAAGGGAAATGGAAGCAAAACTGAACTCTTGGGTTCCCTGCTATATATTTTAAACTGATTTGCTTTTGAATAAAACAGGAAAGCCTTTGTATTAGAATGGGCATTGGGGGGAGGGCAAGGTCTGTCTGTTGAAGACAGTCTTTATTTTATTTATTGTGGCACCTGGCATGGCCGAGCATGGAATAAGCACTAAGTGTACATGGATGAAAGAAAATTGTACAAAAAGGGGTAAAGAAAGGAGAAGACAAGTAGAATAAAAAGAAGAGAAAGAACAAAGAAATAAAAGAGGAATTTAATTTTTCAGACTTCAAGGCCCGTTCTAAATCTGAACACTGTCTGATGTCAATCACATTTATATGAAATTGGCAGCTTTCCTCATAATTGTACTTCTCTGTACTTCTGTGGGTTCTCATTCCTCTGAACAGCAATCATATTTTAGCTGTTTTTGTCCTCTGAAATTTTAACCACCTACTGCCTTGCATTATCATTATTTAGGTACATGTCTCTTTCTATTGTAGACCAGAATCAACTTGGAAGTAGGAACACAACTAATTCATCTTTACATACTTCTACATTATGTAATCTGAGTCTTACCACTTAGCACTCAATCCCAACTTTAGAATGGATGAAGAAATACGGTACCATGTTTCTTATGCCTGAGAAATAAAAGTAGGCACAACTTAGTCTGCTCGTGATTGAGATATAGCAACACAACGATGTGAATTTATTGACATTTTTATTAGGTTACGTCAATCACTGCAAGTGAGTTTATTCATCTTCCACTCATCACAGATGTCAACCAGAGATATCAGTGATTTTTTTTTCCTCCTTTTCATTCAGATGCAATGACTATTTCAGGTTTCTTAGCCCTAAAAATAATGCATTGACCTTTCCCCTAAATACTAATGGCGTGATTTTCTTGAAATTAGTTCAGTTTTCATTTTGGCATAGCCATATGTTATATGAGAAATGCTATTGTATTTGGTACAGCTATCCAGAAATACAAAAGCTATAGGCACCTCTGCGACTTGACCACAATTTCATGTACCTAATCACTGAAGTATTCCATTACACTGAAATGAAAGTATACAGATATGCCTTCCATTAGCTACAGTTTCTGTGATTTAATGATTTCCTTAACAAAGATTACAAATCATTGCAAGAAATCCCAGTATATTCCCTAGGGAAAACAGGTCTGGATAAGAAGCATAATGCTGCTGGAAAAATCAAGCAAAGAAAGGGGCCACTTAAAGGAAGGAAGAATCAAGCGTCAGTCTAGTGGGATTTCTTAGTTTGTTCCAAAAAAAAAAAAATGGAGAAACTAGTTATTTCCCTAAAAGAGGATTTATAGTTCATATCATTATTTCTTACATTTTAGCTAAATAACTTTACAAAAACAAAAATAAATGATTCTCTTATGTCCCCGCCAGTGTTCCAAGTTTTTCTGCCTAAATCAAACAATAGTCCTGGATCATGGCATTGATTGGTAACAGATTCAGAAAATATTTCACACTAACTACCTCCAAGTAAACCATTTGGAAAACTACATTTATCACATGATGAAAGTTTAAATTATACAACATGTAAAGCTATTGTTTTATAGTTAAAATTGCTGTTGTTTTATAATATGGAACACATGGAACCATTCCTATAACTAAAATATTGCTACTGTTCTTTTGGTATCTTCCCCAAGTTTTAGCTACAGGGAAATTCTTAGTTGCTGAAGAGGCCCACCTTTAAGTCTAAGTATAGATGTCTATCCATCTTACTTATGAAGAAATTGATAAATGTTCAGGAAAGCAAGCAGGAAAAAGATTGGTAGGAAAGCTAGAGTAAGTGGAGCTAACCCCTCTCTAAATCAACTTTGAATCCTTTCAAAAGCTTATTAAGAACACAGTTGTAAATTTAATGTTGAAGGGTATATTTTTGCTTGTGTTAAAGATCTTATACAACAGGAAAAAAAACCTTCTTTTAAAAAATCATGTGTTATTCAATGACATTATGACAAAAGCCATATTATATTTTAGAATCTTGATGTCAATCATGGAAAAACAAAGTAAACTATGTCAAACTTTAACTTCAGTGCATAACGTTAAAGGTGTGTGTGTGGCAGTAAATAGTTTCATAGTTTCTATGTTTTGTTCAGAAAGTACCTTCTTACTAATGCAGAAAACAATGATTATCTAGTTATAAATACCATATGCTGGTATCATAATAGTGTAGATCTTCCCGAAAAATGTGGTCTAGGGCAAACTTTTGGAAAGCAGAGGATATTCTTTGCTTCATACCATTGCAGCTTTCAAAATGTTCATAGGAAACCGCTTCTTTCCCATAGTGAGGGAAATCTGTATTCTGATTTTTAAAAGCTATAACTTCTTGTTTATTATTTTTTAAATGTTTCTCATGTCTTTTTATTTGCCCAAATGGAACTTTGTCATACAAAAAATTGTCTTCAATGGTCAGGACAGGTATATGTAAGAGAACACATTAGGAAGCCTGTTAATGTCTACTGTGTGACTCTCTTATACATTAAATTAAAGCTATCTTGGGGTGCCTGGGTGACTGTCAGTTCAGCAGCTGATTTTGGCTCAGGTCATGATCTCGCGGTTTGTGGGTTTGAGCCTTGCGTCAGGCTCTGTGCTTACAGCTCAGAGCCTGGAGACTGCTTCAGATTCTGTGTCTCCTTCTCTCTTGGCCCCTCCCCTCCTCATGCTCTGTCTCTCTGTCTCTCAAAAATAAATAAACATTAAAAAAAATTTTTAAGATATCTTTCCAAAACTAATGTAATTGCCTATACTTACTCTTTTTGCTTTCACTGTGGCCTTACCATAACTTGTTTTTCATACTCAGAGTGATTTTTTTTTTAATCTGCAAACTGCACTTAGGGGGAAAAAATTGCCAAGTCTTTACTTTGGTCTCCAGTGCCTTTCATGATCTGGACCCTGGTTTCTTCTTATTTTCTTCTACTTCTGTTCCCTCCTACAGCCCTGTGCTCCAAATCATCTGTGTGCTTTGCTCACTGCTTCTTCAGGGTTCCCCATGTTCTTGTTCACTGCCATGATTTTACCAAATATCCTTACCAGACTGACGTCTGAAAATCTGAAGACCCTACCTCCTTACCCCAGACACTCTTCATCCTATATCTTGCTTTGTTTTCTTCTCTTGTACATATAATTTTATAAATGGTGTAGTCTTCATTCTGATGTTCTCAGAATACTCTGCACCAAGGAATGTCCTGGCATATACAGAAGTAAACACTCAATAGAGAGTTGCTTTATGAATGAGTGAACCATTTTAACGATATGATTAAAGCAATACCGTATTCCATTTCTGGAATTTCCAGTTTTACTCATGCCATTATTTTGGCACATTTCCAAATATAGATTGTTTAGACCAAATAGATTATTCAGTCTAAAACCTAAAATGTAGACTAAAGCATATTTTATAAAATATTTTTATAATATATCAAATTGGATGTAATAGAATTCTTACCCTCTTATAATTATTTATAAACAGGAATATCATTAATATAAAGACTCTGGAATTGGGATTATGTAGTCAATAATGGAATTATCAAACACTGCATATGTTGAGAATTGTATAGAGAAGTCTTTCCAGTTAGATGGATTAGCCTGTTCGCAAACTAGTTAATAAAAGTGAACCTCAAAGAAAAGCTTGAAGCAGGACATTTTTAAAAACTAAATTAATTTTATGAAGCATATTTATTGGAAAGTAACATGTATTTTTTTAATTAAATGGATTCCCAAAATAACAAACATTACTAACTTAATAGTTTTTTGTCCAATAAAATTATTTTCTAAACCAAGTTTATTATACCAAAAATATAATAGTGTTTATTTTTGGATTACAGCTTTAGAATAGTTTTGTTTTCATTTTTTTTATTTTGTATATTGTCTGTACTTTCCTAAAATAAATATTGTGGTGTTATTTTGTTTCTAAGCTATGATGAAAAATACCTTTATATTAAATCGAACAACCTGATGAAATTGCCACTTTTATAGATGAAAAATTATTAAGTGTGGGAAATTTCATATGGTTCTACCTGACTTAGGTTTTATTTCTAAGACTCAATTTGCAAGAGAGTTGGCCAACTTATAAATGGAATGTCATATGTATGCATAGTTTTTTTGTAGAACCAAATTCTTGAAACAATTGAGGGAAACATCTCCCTAAATAAAATAGTAAATTAATCAGCAAGATAAAACCAACTCATCCTATTTTTTTAATAATAATTTACTGAATCACATACCTGAGAAGTATAGTAACCCAAGAACAGCTAGACACAGGGGTTCAAAAATAAGTGAAATCACCAGTAGATGGATGGATGGATGGATGGATGGATGATGGATGGATGGATGGATGGATGGATACATAGCCTCTACTTTTCTCTGCATGCTCCCTTTGGCTTCTTTTTTAGGCAGATTCATTCTCCTTGTTACAATGATAACTCCCTACAGATCTATTGACTAAATCATCTCTAGCTGGGCCACATGCCCATCTTTGGTATAATTGTGTCCAGGTGGATGGGATGCTCTGGCCAGACTGAGTCACATACCTTCCCCTCTGGAAGGAGAAACTGACAAGAAAATGAGCGAGGAACATTTCCCAAAAGGAAAGACAACAAAAAGTAGTTGGTATTCACTTTATGGATTTTTTTAAAATCTCTAGAAATTAATTTGGTTGTGATGGTTATGAGCATAACTCTGTATGTGTAATCTGTACATAACAATAGGAAACACTATCAGATTTGCAGGATGATTCATAAAAGACAGAAGAAAAATATTTTAGGAAACCAAATACATTGCTAACAGCAACAACTTAGTAGACCTATGATTACACTGTTTATTAACTACTATTTTACTTTTTTTTCAATAGCTGCTTGTAAAAGAAGCTAAGAAAATAAGTGGGCCTTTTTGCTATTTAAATTTTAACTTAAAATCAAAAATATAAAGAGTGAAAATAAATCATAACCTGACATTTAAAAAATATTTATTAAATGTAAAATGTGATTATTCTTCTGCCATCCAGTCCCATCCCCTAGAGTTAATCACTGTTAATAATCCAGAGATAGGCTTCCTGAATTTTCTATACATGTATATAGAAGCATCTGTGTGTGTACCTCTCTATATACTGTTTTATGCACTTGAATCATGCTATACAAGTTAGTTTCAATATTTTTAATTAGCCATTCTATTATTTAGCATTTGGTTTGACTATGAATGACTGAACAACTATAATCATGGGGGATTAATATAGAAATGTCTTCCTCACATAAGAGTCTAGATAGACAGTACTGAGCTTTCTGGAGGTTCCATGATCATTAGGGAGCGAGTTTCTTTCTATGTCATTTTCCACTCCCCACAGCATAAGGACTTCAGTCTCCTGTCCAGGCTCTGCCCATCCGGCTACCTCTAGCCAGCAGGAGGGAGGATGCTGCTTGCTGGTCTCGTTAAGAACATTCTGCAAAAGTTGTGTTGAGAACAGCTACAAGGAAGGCTTGGGAAATGCAGTCCTTATCTTAGTGATCATGTTATCTACATTAATCATGCCTTCTTATTTTCTGCATTATCTGATGTTTTGATATCTGGGACTTGCTGATCCTAAAGAAACTGCCCCTCCAGGGCAACCAGTTTCTAGAGATGGTAGAGGAACTCGTTCACAAGTGGGCATTTCATATGCAAACAAATCCATCCAAAACCCACACCCATTACCACCTCCTGTATGGAGGTCTCCCAGCCCAAACCATCAGTCCCCTGTCCTAACCACTCTAGAGCCAGGTCCCAGACAACTAGACCCACCCCCTATATCCTGAAGCCCCCAGAAATTATTTCAACTACTCAACTGTAAGCTCGCTTGACCAGCTTACATTGCCCTGCCCTTTCTTCCTGCCAAAACCCCAGCAAAGGCTCTAGTCCACATTTCCCCCTCACTCTGTTCCATTCTGACCACCCGTGGTGCTTCTCATGTTGCCCTGTGTCACGTGTGATGTCTCCTGCTTCTACTAGGGTGTTTGAATATAAAAACTAATTTCTGCATGACTATCATTTTCAGTCTGTCTTACCATGCCTGATCAAAACAAATCCTGAGTACATTTTAAAGCATTGTCAAATAGTGTTGAATGCTGCACACCACTAAAATCACAGAATTAAAACCCTTTAAAGGGATAAATTTTATGGTATATGAATTACCTTTCAATAAAAAATAATTTTTAAAATGGGCTTTTCCACTGTAGAAAAATGAAATAATAAGTATTGGGGAATGATAGCCATGCTACAATATTATGTTCCAGATTGGCACATATAAATATCCTTCTTTTTCATGTATGCCCTGAGATATATGGATGTATTTTATTTAACCTTTCACTTAACAGTAAACATTTAGATTGCTTCCATTTTTTTCTTATAAACTGTGCTATAATTTACACCCACATTATGCTTTTATTATCAGAGGATAAATTCCTAGAAGTCTAATTCTTAAGTCAAAGGGTAGGTGATACTCTATTAAAATAGATACTGCAGGGGATCCTGGGTGGATCAATCGGCTAAAAGTCCAACTTCGGCTCAGGTCAGGATCTCACAGTTCATAGGTTTGAACCCCATGTTGGGCTTTGTGCTGACAACTCAGAGCCTGGAGCCTGCTTCCCTCTCTCTCTCTCTGCCCCTCCCTCACTTGTGCTCTGCTCTCAAAAATAAACAAACATTTCAAAACATTTAAAATAGATATTGCAAATTGCTTTCCAAAATATTATAGCAATTTAGGATCCTCTTAAAAGAATGAATGCTTATTGATTTTTACTAAATTCTGACTGTTTTTCATCTTTAAAAAAAATTTTTACCAATCTAATTGATGGTAAAAATACCTCGATAGTATTTTAATTTGCATATATTTAACTATATATGTTAATTTTATGCATTATAAAAAAACTATGCACTATTTTTTACCTTTATATAATTTTATATACTATGTATTTTATAGCATATAATTATATATTTATGTTGTTTTTATAATGCATAATTTCTTACATATTATTTAAAAATTAACTATTATTTTTTGTTTATTGGCCACATTCATCTTTTTCTCTGACAGTTGCATACTCATGTCCCTAACTTTTTATTAACCTGGAGTATATAACGCAATAATAACAAAAGACATTGATATTGACCTGCTGTCTCTGTCTGCAATTGTATAAGATAGTCTCTTCATCTTCTATGACTCCAAGATCTATCCAGAAATATGTCTTTTTTACATTAATCTTGATTGGCTGTCATGTGCCTTGAGAGCAGAAAATTCACTTTTTCTCCACTTCAGGGTAGTTATCTTCAGTTGTTTCTTTGAAAATTGCTTCTCTTCAGTTTTTTTCACTCCCACTAGAATTCACAGAATATGCATACTAGATATCCTGAATTTGCCCTTTCATGTTTCATATCTTAAGTCGAGATTTTCCATTCTCCTGTGATCTTAAGATGGTTCTTCCATATTTTTAAAAATGAGCATCAAATTTTCAATAGTGTCCTTTTTTTTTTTACAGTTTATTTGGTGCATTTTCTCTTTTATTTTATAAAATCTTATTATCTCAAACATTGTCAGCACACACATAAAATTACTCTTCTGTTTCATCAACCGCAGCTGCTGTAGATAAGCCATCCACTCTGGCTGTTCAGCTTGGTCTCCTTTGTTCAACTCCACTTACCTATCCTTTACGAATTCGTGTCAGCGGACTGGTTCCCTCAGCACAAGTACAGGGGAGACGTGGTAGATTTGGCAGTTAATAAGATATTAATCAGACTTTCTTTTCCAGTTAGAGTTTATCTACTGAAGCTTAGGAGAGGACAGAAGAAAAAAGACCATTTGATTTGTCAGAGGGTGCTACAGCTGAGATGAGAGACTTTTCCCGCGGGCTGAATGCACCTCCAACCTGAATGGCAGGCTGTTCTCACAAGCACAGGCAGCTAACTGCTGCAGAACCTCCTGTCGTTGGGTAAGGGTATCCACTCAGCTAGTGTCTCCCAGAGACCGTTTCAAGATTGGTAGCCTTCACTTCAGATTCTGCAGAGAACTGAGCCTTTTACTAGGCCATTGGCTACTTTTCGTCCAGTGAGTAAATAGTAGACATTTCTGACTTCTTTCCCCCTCACATGTGTTTATTTCCCATCTCTCCCAAAGTCATGGCTGTTGGTCCTTCATCTTCTTTCCTGCTTTCCAGTGCCTTCGGATATTTTTCCGTATGCTACATACATAGTAAATATTGCCAACTTACTCATGTATTGGCAATATCAATGTATCCTAGTAAAGACAAGTGGAAGTAAAATAATACTTTAAAAGGCTTTGACAAAATACATCTAAGCCTTTAATCAGAACTGTATAAAAAGAGGGTTATAGAGCTGGTAGGCTTTTTTGTTGTTGTTTAATACCATTTTGAAGTATTTGTAGTTTTATCTTTTTGTGCTGCATAATAATATGATAATTCTGTTGTATAGGTTTTATAATTGTAAAATATTATATTACTTAAATATATTTTATATATTTATAAAATATTATCATATATAAAATATTAGTTATTTTTTCACAGTAAAATTTAAGTTGATTGGTAAAGTTTCACCTTTTAAATGCTGAGTATATGATCCAGTGTTTTTCTTTTAATGATTCTTTGTTTGCTGTAGGAACCAGAATGAACATTAAAAATAGCATATTCACAGAAATGGGCCATATCCAGTGTAACTAAAAGGCAAATTTTTCAGATTGTTCTCAGTGCCTCCAGGCCTAGGACATTGCAAAATGGTGCATGGTTAACATTTAAAGAAAGACTCAGTAGATAAGAGCTACAAGTCATGTTAAGTATTAAAATCCATGATACATAAGTCATGACAAAAATTGCTATTCAACCTTTTTTCCCAAAAAGAAAATAATTCATATATAATGAATCATGTAAAAGAAAACAAAGTAGAAGAAAATAGTAACATTTCATTGAATTTGATCAACACAGAAAATTGCTATTAAATGTGCAAAGATCTCTGAAGCTAATGTCAGATCCAAAAAAGTTGTCAGCAGCTATTATACCCTTCAAGACCAATTGCTGCATAATTAGAGGTCACACAAGAATGAAAGTTAGGCACGATCCAGGTAAATGTCTGGCATATACAGCACCTTCGAGGCAGAAAAAATATCATTCCCAACGTCAGAAAAGAGAACAGAAAAAGGAGGATGGAGGTGACTCTCATCAGTATAAAGGTGATTTCAATGATACCCAATCCATATAACAAAAAGAGAAGGGGTTTCCAGAGAGCAATAAAGACCAGAAGAGCCTAAGGAGTCTCTCACCAAAATTCATTTTTTTAAAAAAGAAAATTTTGTTTCACAAGTGCATGAAGAAATCAACTGAATAAATATAAAAAAAAGAAAATCTGAGGGGTCAAGAACAGTTCTTTGAAGTCCCCTACATTAATGAAATGCCATGATTTATAAAGTCCATTATAAATATCCAAGGAATATTAGATTAAGGGGGAAAATTCAAGTGATAGTGCATTTGTAGGAATATTAACAATTTTCTTACAATGATTATTATAATCTATAATTATAGCTTTTAAAGAGAGGAATATATATAATAGAATAAGTATGTATATAATTTATAAATTCTGAAAGAAAGTTTTTAAATTCTGCTTTCTAAATATGATTCTTAATAAAACTAAATAAGCTCTGATGGTAACTAAATATCAGAATGTAACTTGAATGTATTATATATTAACATAATAACCTTTAGGAATGTACAAATTATGAATTCAAATATACATTCCCACATGTTTATTAAGATTTTTAAATTTTCAAGGTCTTGTCACTGGAAGACATCATAAAGATAGAAGAGCCTTTATAGAATTTATCAATACTACTAGAAGACAGTTTCAGGGCTAAACCCTTCCATTTCAATAAGAAATCTGAAACTCTGAAGAATGATTCTACTAAAAATCATATACTTATTTATTACTAAAGTTAGGATTATATTCGACAATGATGACTTGAAGTCAATTTTATATGTTGATTATTCAAATTTATTTCTAAAATCAAGGCAGTTGTTGTAAGAAGTCCCAGCAATCCACATCATATTGTCTTAATCCACAGAGGTTATGTTGACTCTTGTAACTAGAAATCTAAGATCTTTTAGCTGCAGGTATGGCTGGATCTAGAATTAAAAACAAAAGTTGCTTACAATCTCTTGCCTATGCTTTATTTTATAATGGCCTCACTCTTGGGGTGAACTGTTGCTATGTGACAGCCCACTGTATTTTTGTTTTTAGTAAGTAAACTGGTTTTTATTTTTTTAATAGTTTATTGTCAAATTGGTTTCCATATAACACCCAGTGCTCTTCCCCACAAGTGCCCTCCTCCATTACCACCACTTCGTTTCCCCCTCCCCATCCCCCTTCAACCCTTGGTTCCTTTTCACTATTCAGTAGTCTCTCAGGTTTTGTGTCCCACTCTCTCCCCAACTCTCTTTCCCCCTTCCCCTCCCCATGGTCCTCCATTAGGTTTCTCCTGTTCTCCTATTAGACCTATGAGTGCAAACATATGGTATCTGTCCTTCTCTGCCTGACTTATTTTGCTTAGCATGACACCCTCGAGGTCCATCCACCTTGCTATACATGGCCAGATTTCATTCTTTCTCATTGCCATGTAATACTCCATTGTATATGTATACCACATCTTCTTGATCCATTCATCAGGTGATGGACATGTAGGTTCTTTCCATGATTTGGCTATTATTGACAGTGCTGCTATGAACATTGGGGTACATGTGCTC
>NC_043704.1:45430371-45464265 GCF_006229205.1 Suricata suricatta
TTTCATGTGCCTGTAGGCCATCTGGATGTCCTTTTTGGAGAAGTGTCTATTTATGTCTTCTGCCCATTTCTTCACTAAATTATTCTTTTTTTGGGGTGTGGAGTTTAGTGAGTTCCTTGTAGATTTTGGATACTAGCCCTTTATCTGATATGTCTTTGCAACTATCTTTTCCCAATCTGTCGGTTGCCTATTAGTTTTCTTGAATGTTTCCTTTGCAGTGCAGAAGCTTTTTATCTTGATGAAGTCCCAAGAGTTCATTTTTGCTTTCATTTCCCTTGCCTTTGGGGATGTGTCAAGTAGGAAATTGCTGCAGTTAAAGTCAAGGAGGCTGTTTCCTACTTTCTCCTTGAGGGTTTTGATGATTTCCTGTCTCACATTCAGGTCCTTCAGCCATTTTGAGTTAATTTTTGTGTATGGTGTAAGAAAGTGGTCTAGTTTCATTCTTCTGCATGTTGCTGTCCAGTTCTCCCAGCACCACCTCCTAAAGAGGCAGTCTTTTTTCCATCACCTACTCTTTCCTGCTTTGTCAAAAAGTAACTGGCCATACATTTGTGGTCCCAGTTCTGGGTTCTCTATATAATTCCATTGGTCTATGGTTCTGTTTTTTTGCCAATACCATACTGTCTTGGTGATGACAGCTTTGTAGTAGAGGCTAAAGTCTGGAATTGTGATGCCTCCTGTTTTTTCCCCCCCTTCAATATTTCTTTGGCTATTTGGCATCATTTGTGGTTCCATACAAATGTTAGGATAGCTTGTTCTAGCTTTGAGAAGAACGCTGGTGCAATTTTGATGGGGATTGCATTGAATGTGTAGATTGCTTTGGGTAGTAATGACATTTTCACAATGTTTATTCTTCCAATCCATTAGCATGGAATGTTTTTCTATTGCTTGGTGTCTTCTTCAACTTCTTTCATAAGTTTTCTGTAGTTTTCATCATATAGGTCTTTTCCATCCTTGGTTAGGTTTACTCCTAGGTATTTTATGGTTTTTCATGCAATTGTGAATGGGATCAGTTTCTTGGTTTTTCTTTATGTTGCTTCATTATTGGTGTATAGGAATGCAACTGATTTCTGTACATTGATTTTGTACCCTGCAACTTTACTGAATTCATTGATCAGTTCTAGAATGGTTCTCATAGAGTTGATTGAGTTTTCCATGTAGAGTATCATGTCATCTGCGAAAAGTGAAAGTTTGACTACTTCTTTGCCAATTCTGATGCCTTTTATCTCCTTTTGTTGTCTGATTGCTGATGCTAGGACTTCCAACACTATGTTAAACAACAGTGGTGAGAATGGACATCCTTGTCGTCTTCCTGATCTCAGGGGGAAAGCTCTCGGTTTTTCCCCATTGAGGATGATATTGGCTGTGGGCTTTTCATAAATTGCTTTTATAATGTTTAAGTTCCTTCTATTCCAGCTTTCTCAAGGGTTTTTATTAAGAAAGGGTGCTGTATTTTGTCAAATGCCTTTTCTGCATCTATCGACAGGATCGTATGGTTTTTATCTTTTTTGTTGTTGTTGTTAAGGTAGTGTATCACATTGATGGATTTGCGAATATTGAACTAGCCCTACAACCCGGGAATGAATCCCACTTGATCATAATGGATAATTTTTTTATATGCTGTTGAATTCAATTTGCTAGTATCTTGTTGAGTATTTTTGCATCTGTATTCATTAAGGATATTGGTCTGTAGTTCTCTTTTTTGGCTGGGTCTCTGTCTGATTTGGGTATCAAGGTGATGCTGGCTTCGTAGAATGAGTTTGGACGTTTTCCTTCTATTTCTATTTCTTGGAATAGTTTGAGAAGAATGGGTATTAGCTCTGCTTTAAATATCTGGTAGAATTCCCCTGGGAAGCCATCTGGCCCTGGGCTCTTATTCATTGGGAGATTTTTGATAACAAATTTGATTTCTTCACTGGTTATCAGTCTATTCATGCTTTCTATCTCTTCTCATTTGAATTTTGGTAGTGGATGTATGTTTAAGAATTTGTCTAATTCTTCTAGGTTGTCCAGTTTTTTGGCTTATAGTTTTTCATAGTAATCTCTAATGATTGCTTGTATTTCTAAGGGATTCGTTGTAATAGATCCATTTTCATTCAGGATTTTGTTTATTTAGGTGTTCTCTCTTTTCTTTCTAAGAATCCTGACTAGAGGTTTATCCTACTTCAATTCCAATGAATAGTTGCTTTTATTGCTTATTCATTGTAATAACGTCCTGGAGTGAGCGTCACTAATCTGACACGCTATAGGCTTATCTCTAGAGCTCAACTGGGATGGAGGGGTGGATTGAAACCCTACCACTACTGAATAGAAACTACATGAAGTGAAGGAAAGGAAAGGTTGATTTTAAGGAAAGTCAGTGTGCTCTTCTAAGACCCAAAGAAAATGGTTGGAGGCAAGCAAAAGCAGATGTCTACTATATTCAATTTGGTTCATTTTTTATTCTGAAGATGACATCACATCTGGCACACATAATAGTATAGTGTTATGAAAAGAGCACTGGGAATAAAAGGCAGAAAGATCTAATTATATGACCTTGAGTAGGTTGTCAAGCCTTTCTGAGTTTACTTTTTCATATGTAAGTTATTAAAAATACATTCAACATTACTAAATTCTACTCCCAAAACCAATACTACACTATATGTTAATGAACCTGAACTTAAACTAAAAAAATACATTCATCATTGCAATTCTATGAATTATTTGCTAAAGAATAAAACTTGGTTTTAAACAAAGGCATATGTGCTAAAAATAAATTCAGTCCTGCTCTATTACACAACTTTAAAGGACATTATTTACAATAGAATACAGTAGAAGAAATCTAGCAATGTTGTCCATCAAATGAGGCTAATACATTCTTTACGGTGTGGTATGAAGATTTCATATGATAATGTATGGTAGTATCCAGCATAGTGATAGCCACTGTTATGGACTGAATTGTGTCCTCCAAAAAGACATGCTGATGTCCTCTCTGTCTGTACTTCAGAATGTGACCTTATTTGGAAATAGAATGGTGATAGATGTAATTAGTTAAGATGAGATCATAATGGAGTAAGGTGGGCCCTTAATGTAATATGACTGGTGTCCTTATAAGATGCGAAAAGACATACAGGGAGGCAAAGGCCATGTGAAGACACAGAGACACATAAGGAGAAGACAGTCATATGGAAACAGAAATAGAGATCGAAGTGATGAATTTACAAACCAAGGAACACTAAGGATTAACAACAATATCCAGATGATAGAAGCGTGGAATAAATTTTCCCTCAGAGCTCTTAGTAGGAATCAGTCAGAACAGCACTCTAATTTCAGGCTTCTAGCCTCCAGAACTGCACCAGAATAAGCTTCTGTTGGTGTAAACCACCTAGGTCATGCTATTCTTTGTGTCATCTGTAAGAAACAGCCACATTAGAGTCATCCATGAATAGTTAATCTTGAAAGTATTTTATTTTAATGTTTTTGAAGTATGTATTACTTACATATTTTAAGCCTTTTGATATTTAAAAAATAATAACAACCATTTTATTTGTATTGGTCATCTCATTATGTCTCTATAGCACTTGCCACTTTGCCTGTTCCCTCCTAGAAAGCCTCTCTTCTCCTACTTGATACCCTCCTCTCCCAGCTCTTCTCCTATTCCTCCTGACTAGCTATTTTCTGGCTTTATCATGTCCTCCTCTTCCTCTGCCCTATCAGGTTTGTGGAAACCAATATTTGACCTCCAACCTTCTTTTTACTGTGGTCATCCTGATAATTCATGCATTACCAAATTCAGTTATAGCTAGCAACACTCCCCGGAGCTCCAAATATGCAATGACTGGGTGCTCTTCTCCATCTGGATATCAAATACACCACTCAGAGTATCCAAAACAGAAGTCATGAACTTTCTTGCTTCTCCTTCATCATAAACCCAGGAGTCATCCCAGATTATCCCTTTCCCTTATTCTTCACATCTAATCCAGATCCACACTCTCTTGCTTCTTCACTCTTAAATCTGTCTCCCCTGTTCATCTTCATTATTAACTTGATTAAATCTCTCATCATTTCTTTTCTAAATTAAAGCGAATCATGGGGCACCTGGGTGGCTCAGTCAGATGTGTCTGACTTCAGTTCACGTCATGATCTCGCAGTCCAGTCCATGGGTTCAAGCCCTGAATCAGGCTCTGTGCTGATAGCTCGGAGCCTGGAGCCTGCCTCAGATTCTGTGTGTCCTTCTCACTCTCTGCCACTCCCCTACTCACACTCTATCTCTCTCTCTTAAAAATAAACATTAAAAAATTTAACTAAAAAAAGAGAATCACATAACCTGTATCCCTTGCTTCATTTTTGCCATTCTACCCATAATGCAGGAGTGATCTTATAAAATGTGAAACATAAAATTCTCCCCTGCTTAAAAGTTTTCAAGTTTCTTCACAGTTTAATGGAGAAAGTTCAAGTTCTTTAGCAGAGTATTCAAGGCCCCCATTGATCTGGCACTTGCTTCCTCTATCAGATCATTTTGCTAATTGCTGTGCATGTTCCAGCTCCATTCAATCACTTAAAGCTCTTAGAGAGCACCATACTCCCCAGAGCAGCGCCTTTTGCCCAGAAGGTTCCTCTCTTCCTTCTTAGTATCACTTTTCCCCTTTAGGTTCAAATCAAGGCTTCCCTACTTCCTATAGAATCATGACTTTCTTTTTCTCCTACTGTACCCTCCTCAGATATCTAAGATAGCATCTAAAGTGCTGTGTTACCCTTATTATTTTATATGCATTTATCTCTCTAAGCATCTTATGAAGCATAGATTCTCCTTGATGTGTCTCTAAATTAATATCTGCTAAATTAATGAACAAAGGTGAAAAAAATAATGAAGGAGCAAATGTTAGGAGTAAGCATTGAAGAACATTCCCCAATGAAATATTTCACTTGAATGTAAACAAATGTTTGGCTCTGTCTACAATGACAATGGTTAAAGTTCAGACTTTATAGTCAGGTTGCTTAGATTTCCTCTTCTGTCCCTGTTTAGGTAACTTTGAGCAAGTTACTTTATTTCTCTGTCAAAAAAAATGAAAAAGTACAAAGATGTAAGTTTTATTTCATTGGATTGTTAGGGAGATTATCTGAACATATTTTTAATATCAAGAATGTATTTATGAATATTAAGTAGAACATAGTAAATGGTATATACATTGTTAAAAATACTTCTCATGACAAAAGATTAGAGCAAGACTTATGTTTTAATTGGAAAGAATTCTTATTCTTGCATTAGCATATATTGAAAACACTGAACTTCTTATAAACACTATTTCTATAGCTACTGGCACTTTCCAATATGCATGTAAAAACACACCCACTTATATAAAATAACAAAGTTCTTTCTTTCCTGTTGCATGTTGAGCAAATGCTTGCTGTGATCAACCATTATCTCCTGACAGTTTTTCTCTGTATGGGGATTCAGAATCAGAGGGACATTATGTAAGTCACCATGGCTTTTGTTGAATCAAACCCTGTTGAATTCTATATGAAAGAAACTCTTTCAGTGTGAAGTATCCACTGGCACTATTACTGGGTTGCACTACTAACATTTTACCCAACTACCAACTGCAATTTTACAGTTGAAGTCCACATAAGTAGAATAAAAAATACATTAAAATGAAATAAACTTGTGATAGAAATACAAATGTGAAGGAGTCATAGAAGTGAGTGGTCACGAAAACTGGAGGAAAAAGGCTGTGAATTGGGAGGTTTAGGGTGCCTCGGATTCAAACAAGCAGAGAAATCATATTCCAGGGATTCCAGGTTCGGCCGGGGGGTGGTGTGAGCAAAGGTACAAAGACAAGAGCATTTCTGTATTTCAGAGATAGGGAGCACCTCAATCTGCCTTAAGCATTAGGTTTACATGATGAGGAATTAGGGTATAAATCCAAAAGATATGTTAAATCATATTATGGCAAGCCTTAAATACTCAATCATACCATTTTAACCCTACCAAAAATTTAATAGAAAGTTTTTAATACTAGAAAGGTTTTTTGAAGGTTAGAAAGTTTTGAAGAATTGAAAGATGACACGTCTTCCTGAAGGGGGTAGTGTACAAAATTGCTAGAATAACCTAGAGGTTAAATTCTGGCCAGAGTACAAGAAAATAATATCCTTCCACAGTAATTGTGGAGTCTAGAAGTCAGAATGTAGCAGCAAAAAAGTCATCTTCAGATTCTGTTAAGAACCGAGAAAGATCAGACTGAAATAGTTCACATATAGAGTCAGGAAAAACCAGTTTGAAACTCAAATTCAAACTCAGTTTGAAACTCAGGACTCCACCTCTGAATTTGAGCTTTGAGTTTGATGATGAATGGAATTGAAACATGGTAGGCAGAACCCAGGTCGGATTCTGTTATCACATATAAACATATCACATGTATCACAGTAGGGAGTTGTCATCCGGGCAGCAGTCTCAGTAGTTACAAAATACTGCTGCCAGGGAAGCCCAGGAACTTAATAAACCCAAATAGGCAAGGAGTAGAAGCAGAGGGACCAATTAGCAGCCTATTGCAGTAGTCACAATTAAGGGTAGTAAGGGCCAGAGGTAAAATGGGACAAATGGGATTACAGGGGTTGACACAAAGAAGATTCAAGAGAAAAACACGCCTTTAAAAAAAAAAAAAATTCTAGAGTTAAAATATCATCTTTTGAAGCAATTGCTTATGTTGGATAATTTCTCCAAAATCTAAGTGCTAATAGATAGATTCTAAAGCTGAGTTGCAAGCTAAATTCTTGTACTTTTAGAAAAGTCACTCAATGACCTGACTACTGCATTATCATCTCAAATGCCATTTTTTCTTATTATTTCATTATTATGTAACTTTCAAAGGACAAAAATTACATGTAAGTCATAAATCTTATTTCCCTAAGACAAAAGAAAGTCTGCCTTGCAACTTGAAACTCTTTTCTCGATTTCACACTACGCAATATACATTAGACCCTAATTTTTCTGTTACATTGACTCCCCATGAATTTGCTATTAAATAGCTTTTAATTGAGATTGAACATTAAGAACCTACAAAGAAGTGAAGTCTCAGTTCACAAAAGACTAATTGCCAAGCCCTACAGCGTTTATAGGCATCAAGGTCAATGTGAAATGTACAATGTCAATGAAACTTGCTTGTAAAAGAGCTCTGGACTCAAAACCAACTCTGTAATGTATAGCACACTAGCAGCATTTCAGCATACCTCTGCTGCCACTTTCTGTTCATAAAACCGTAAGGTTATTTTAATCCAGTTTTACTTTTTTTTTCTTTAGTCAGCATTTTATCCATTTATGCAAACTATCCTTTTAATCTTGGCAGTTTATCTAAAGTAGAAGCTTTCTTTGACCAAAATCTATGTGGTTCTGATTAATGCTTATGTGACCTTAAACACTAATCCCTTAATTGCTCCTTTTTTCCTGTTTTGTGTTTTATGCTGATATTTTAACATACTTGTTGGGTTATAAGGCACTCATGGTAATATAAGACCTTACCAGGTAACATAATCATGGTAAATGATGCACCACATGGTTCTTGGCCTTCTGGTGCCTAAATTTTAAACCTGAGAACAGTATGAATGTATAAGATTTTTAAAAATTATTTTAGGGGGGCTCCTGGGTGGCTCAGTTGGTTAAGCCTCTGACTTTGGCTCAGGTCATGATCTCACGTTCGTGGGTTCAAGTCTCCCATTGGGCTCTGTGCTGACAGCTCAGAGCCTGGAGCCTGCTTTGGATTCTGTGTTTTCCTCTCTCTCTGCCCCTCCCCCTCTCATGCTCTGTCTCTGTCTCAAAAATAAAATTTAAAAAAACATTTAAAAAATTATTTTAGGATTCCTTTGTGCTGTTGTATAGCTAGTTCATGAGTGACCAACTTAATCTGATACGATTTCTCATTTTCCTGTTGATTGCTTGCTACGGGCCAGATACCATGCTGCACATTTCTCATACACATAGTTTTACAAATCCTCACAAACACTACAAAGCTAATTTTTATTTTCCCCATTTCACAAATAAAGAGCTTAATTGGAGGTTGGTTAGTAACTTGTGCAGTATCATACAGCTTGTAGGTGGCAAAGTCAAGCTGTGATCCATGTCTGTCTGACTCTAAAGCTTATCCCCCTTAATTATGTTAGGTGAAATTTGCTTTCTGCCCACATCTTCATAACAAATGAATGCATATAGATTATATTGCACCCCTGGATGTAGAACAGTGCCCATATAGTATAAGGCAAAATAACAGCCAAGTTTCTTAGTTAAGAGTAATTCCAAACTCACAGCCTTTTAGTAACAACTGTGTCTATTTTGAATAACTGTGCCTCCCAATGACATGGTTTAGAAATTGTTAATGGCACCTGGGCGGCTCAATTAGTTAAGAGTCTGACTTTAGTTCACGTCATGATCTCGCTGTTCATGGGTTTGGGCCCCATGTTGGACTCTGCTGACAGCACTGAGCCTGAAGTCTGCTTCAGATCCTATGATTCCCTCTCTCTCTGCCTATCCCCTGTCCATTCATTCTCTCTCTTCTCTCTCTTCTCTCTCTTTCTTTCTCTTTCTTTCTATGTCTCTCCTCTCTCTCTCAAAAGTACATAAACATTAAAAAAATTATTGGACTAGAGCACCTGGGTAGCTCAGTCAGTTGAGTGTCCAGCTCTTGATTTTGGCTCAGGTCATGATCTCACAGTTCTTGGGTGTGAGCCCTATGTCGGGCTCTGTGCTGATAGTGTGGAGCCTGGTTGGAATCCTCCTCTCTCTGCCATCTTTGCTTGCTCTCCCTTTCTCTCTCAAAAATAAACATTAAAGAAGGAAAAAAGAAATTGTTGTAAATATGTAAAGAGTAGAAAGTGTAATAATATTTTTCTTACTTGCACAAAGAATTCACAATTCCTGACAAGGGCCAAAACAGAAAGAACTTAAAAGAATAAATATAAAACAGTGTGCTTTTGGATTATTTAAGTAGAATGAGGCTTCAATGCTAGTCAACTTAAAAACACCAATAGGTTTTTGTTGGCCTTAAGTTCAATAATAGATTACAGTGTGACATGGCTATTACCAAAAAGCTAGCTACATTTTAAGTTTCATTGATATCTTTGGGAAAAGGACCATTTTTGAATGACTGAAGGACTCTTTTAATAATGTATATTTGGTGTACTGAGATCAGTTTCAGATAACATATTTTAAAGGCAATGTTGACCAAGTATATTTTTTCCCACCGTAGGGTAACTAAGATGGTGTGACTTTAAAATAAGTATCTCATAGATCAAGGCATGTTTATCATATAGTCAAAATGTAGTAAGAAAATGTAAGTGAAAATGATAGGTTTCTCCAGATATGGTATGTCTTGTTACATACAACTGTCAAGACCAATAGATGGAAATTACACAAAGACCAATTTTGTATTGATTTTATATGAGTTTGGAAAGCCCAGCAATGAAACTGGCTGACATAGAGCATAGTTACAGAGATTCAAATAGAATAGTAAAAGAAGGTCTACAGTGTTCACGGACTTCTCAGTTCTAAGATACTTTGCCTAAATGATAAGCTGTGATATTTTAATATTATTGTATTTATCAACCTATCATACAATGTGCACCAAATAACCTTCACCCTCTTTGTATTTAAACAACTTAGAAGAAAGTATTTATTTAATTGCTTTGAGAAGAACTGTGGGTTTCTTTCAGAGAAATCCAAATTGCATTATCAAATAGAGGAATGGTTTTAATAATTTATCCTAAAGGCTGAATTTATAGAGTCATTCAATCAACAAACATATATTGAGCAGTTAATAGGATTCTAATACAAATAATGCTCAGTCTGTACTCCCAAAGAGTATGTAAGTCTAGTAGAAGAGACAAGAGATGTGGAGGATTGATAGTTGAGTGCAATAATAGGGAATGGGTGAGTGCATGAGGTTCAGGCTAAGCACATTAGCTCCATCTAAAGAAGAATGAGAATAAAAGGAACTTTCTTAGAGGAAGTAACACAAAAGCAGCATCTTGAAGAATGAGTAAGAATGAAATTGGTTACAAGGGTGAGGAAAGGATATATTATTAACAGAAAGACCATGTAGAAACAAGCTACAGAAATGTGAAACACATTAAAAGGTTTATACACCTAGAAGCATTTCCTTACTATAGGGGCAAAGGGTTATTAGATTAAAGCAATTTTGGGAAATGTGGCCACAGAGATTGACAAGTTGAAAAATAACAGCAGAAGAGAAAAATGACAATATTTATTAAACAAATGATTAATATGGAAATTAGATGATGAGATCCTGCAAATCATTTTTAAAAGACCTCATTATATAAAATGGAGCAAAAATATGAATAGCCAATTTCAGTAAAAACAAATGTGATTATTAAAAATAAGAAAACACATTCAGTCTCACTATTATCCAAGATATACAAATTAATATCAAACTTTTAAATCATTTTTACCTAATTAGCAAAAATTAAAAAGATTGATAATCCCAGTGCTAGGGGGTGAGTGGGAGAGTAAGAACACACTTGTCATTATAATTGGTAAGAGTATAAATTGACACAGACTTCTTGTGGACTATTTGAAAGTATTTATCATATTTTAAAATTAGCATATTGTTCAACTCAGAAACTCTACAATGATGTAACTATTCTAGATATACACACTATAACCCAAATACTCACCAAGAAGGAGATGGTTAGATAAATTATTGCTTATTTGTCCTAGTGAATATTATGATACAGTTAAAAAGAAGGAGATACCCTGTTATCTAATGTTAAAGTTAACCCCATAGTCACCGAATAAGACCCTGAACTCGCTCTGTAATTGGTTAATTTCAAAGATACCCTAAATGTTGTAATTGGGTCCCGCCAAAAGTAACAAATGCTCTGAACAGTGTATGTGGTTAAAGTTGCTGCCAATGCTGTTATACAATAATGATTGGATGTCACAATTTCTTGTAACTCCCCCTTCCAAACCCCATAAAAACCCTGCTCAGCCCTTGTTCAGGGCTCTTGGCATGGATCCACTGTGTTGGTGAAGGCTGTGAGACCGAACTTAGGCCCGTCGAGCCTAAGCTGTAATAATAAATGCCCTTTGCTTTTACATGTGTGGAAAAAAAAAGGAGGAGGAGGAGGAGGTAGGTCAATATCATGTAGGGTCTTCAAAACATGTTATCAAGTTCAAACATAAAGCATATTTACATGTTTATTTTTATAAACATACATAGCATACCAAAACATCTGAGAGAGAGTGCACATATCAAAATGATAGGAGCAGAAGGTTGAAATCAGATGACTAATGAAAGGGAATTTTCACTGTTCTGAATTATTTAAATTTTAATAAGAATATCTTTCTTTGTGTATTATAGCATAATTTAAATTATAAGAATTATTAAATCTGTGGGGAGCTTTTAAAAGGTTTAAGCAGGGAAATCACATAAACATGTTTACATCTTAGTAATATCTTCCCACCAGCTGATGTGAGGCTGATTGGAGGGATGCTAACCTGAAGATAGGGAAGTCAACTAACAAAAGGCTGCAACAGTCCCAAGTAAAACCAATGTTGGACTTAAAGAAGTTTTACAGTTGTGGTGAAGATGCAAGAAGGAGATGATTGAGAACAGTAGTTTCTGCATGGAATCCACAGAACACTGCCCCTTAGGATGACAACTGTGAGAGACATCTAAATGTTTCTCGAGTTTCCAACTTAGCAATTAGCTGAATGGTCAAACCCATTCTCTAAGTGAAGGGATACAGAGGGGTGTGTGTCTGTGTGTGTGTGTGTGTGTGTGTGTGTGTTTCGAGAAAAGAATTCTACAAAATATACTTCTAGATCCTTGCCATCCTGAGTAATTGGGAGTTTGAATAGGAAGGTCATCTCAAAAGAGATTTTCTGTGAAATCTTTTTTTCGAAGAAAAAATATCCATCCTATATAGAAAATGTCAATGACAAATGAGTTCCATCAAAATATATTAGATTTCTATGAAGCTTCAAGAAAGTTACACTTTCCACAAAAGTTATTCAGTAAATGTTTCCCTTAAGTGATCAGGGAGCAGCTACTTCTACCTGCGATGTGTGTAGTATCATGTGAGAAAACGTGTATTGATCTCACCCACTAAGGAGTTGTACCCCTCACACTTTTCCTCCATTCCACTCAACAACCATCCTGACCAGCTGATATTCAAGTGGAGGCACAAAGTTTGGGGAATGTCTTCTGTCAGAATGACTCAAGTATACCCTGACATATAAATCTTGACAAGCGAGGGTTCTTTTTGGGTCAGCAATATTTTCTGTTCTCAGGTTTATTCCAAAGTTATAGACGTTAAGTGGAAGAAGAATTCAGTTGAGGCAGACCAATTCAAAGCATACCGTCTTTATTTTATGTATATACTTTATTTTATGATTGGGAGGTAAAAATAAAAACTCATTTATTTACAAAACTATGACATTAAAATTAGATTAGAAGTGACCCATGGGATGCTTGCATTTATTAATCAGAATTAATTCTTCTCAAAAGTAAAAGGTTTATATTTTAAAATGGTAGAAAATATATGATAAGATTCATCTGGTAATTTATCAGTTTTTTCAGTGCTAAGGATACAGTGAACAGGATCACATAATATTGGCCTCATAGAAATTATATAATGGTGAATATGTACAAGAATAGTCTAGAATAGCCAAAATGATAGTTGTGAAGGCTCTTTCGAATACAAAGCATGAGATGAAGCAATCGTAAGATCTTGGTGCAGTTAATTCAGGAACCAGGCATGTTAAGGGTGGCAAATCAAAAATCAGTTTAAGGTTAGATTCTGTCGGAGTAACAGAAAATTCCAAATATCAGTGGATTAAAAGAATAAAAATTATTTCTTTCATACATAAGCAACATTCAGAGGTAAGTAAGGCTAATAGGAGGGCTGCATGATTTTCAAAGATGTAGCTCCATCCTTGAGTGGCTGTCTATAGCACACTGCCCAGGATGGTTGCTTACATCCCATGATTTCTGAAGGAGGTAAACATGGTCCTATTTTTTTTCCTTTTAGGGACACTTACACTTACTAACTCATATACAGCTTAATCACATAGCCTCATCTGGATGCGTAAGAAAATTGGGGAAAAATATGGTCCTTATTCTGGACAGTCACGTGCCAGCTAAAAATCAGGGAATCTGAAAGTAGGAAAAAGGAGGAAAGAGGTATTTATGGGCCACCGTCAGTCTTTGCCACCATGAGGTTAGATTATGACTAGGGATATAGGCCCTTCCTCCATCATCAAGAATAAACTGAGGCTGTTCCTTTTGTGAAACACCCAGCATTTGATGTAAGAGGCTGGTTAAGTTTTTAAAAGTTCTTTCAGATTGGGTATCTTCACATAGTGATTATTGTTATGGTTTTTTCATGATACACATTTTATAAATTTTTAAAAATCTCAGGAAACAACTTTTTTTGTTTCATTGAACACTAAATATTTGAAAGTCTCACATTTGTTCATTGTATGAGATTGTTCTTAAAGTTTGGTGAATTGGTATTTTATGAGCACACATACACACCCAAACATGTAACTTTATCTTTACACAGCCATTTTTCTTTGATCCATACATGTCATTTACCCAAAAATCTATCTCCTCTTCATTGTTTATTTCTTGACAAGCCTATTCCACTCTATTACTTATCTTTGCCAGCACTTCTTTTATATAAGTACAGTTTGCTAGATTATACCTAAATCTACACTTAAATACGAACTTTCTGGGACTCTCTCCAAACTAGGAGTTTGTGATTACAGTTAAGCAGTGATATTGTCACTTGCTTTTTCCTTTCTTGGAAATATTTCATTTCCTTAGGTCACTGCCATTCAGTACTGTGAATATGTGATTTGAAAAGCAAGTTTAAACAGAGCTTTCTAATTAGGCTGCATTTATTTATATTTTACCAACCCTGCACCCAGGTTACCCTAAAGTTATATGCACCCAATTAAATAACACTCAGTTTGAGATCTATATGCCTTTGAGTATGAAGGGATAACTCTTGATTGAGCTGGAGCCACCTGCTCATTCGGCTGAGGTGAACTAAGTCTTCTAGGGCCCCAGGATGCCATTTAGGGAAGCGCCTCTGCCAGCAGCTACAATTGCCTCACATGGGCGAGCAGCCTTCTCCCAGGGAGTGGTGTCATCACCCCACTTCTCCACCAGCCCAACCTTATTGACCCTACAGAGTGATTCATATGACACAACATATTTACCCACAGCTCAGACAATAAGACTACCCAATGATCTGCTCCATTTAAGACCACACGTGCCAGTATTTAAATGGTAAATGAGAGAGCCATTGTTTTTGGATTTTTTTTTTTATAAATCAAGTATAAACGAAGTGCATCATTGTTCCCTAAACTCTGAAACTATAAAATTTGGTGACAAACTCATCACTCTATAATAATTCAGCTCCTTAAAAGTATCAACAAGCAAACATCTTTGTCTTTATTAACACAACATGTACACAAAATGAGGCTATTTAAGTAGCAATAAAATTGAATGTAATACTTTGAAAGCAGTAAGTTTTTATTTTTCACTTACAAATATAAATGCCCTTTTAATTTTAACTCACTCCAGTACTTCTCTTAGATATTAACTCCAGACATTTATTGGTTCTTCTTTTGAACACTAACATCCAGAGCATGAAGTACTTTTTGTGGTGCCATAATTTGTTAAATAATGCTTTGAGAGTGGCTGGGTGCCCAAAGAGTCCATGCAGAAATAAAATGCACTCAAACTGCTTCCAAATGTTTTCCTTTCCAGATATGTCATGTCAGAAGCTGCCATTCCATTCACACTGTCACTATATCCAAGAAGCTATAATCATGCACCACCACCAGAATATCTTAGCAAACTACCCAAATTTACATCCAAGCCAATATTTAAAATGTAATAAAAGGCGTGAATGCTAAGTGAACCAGTAATCTAATAATACAAGAGTCTGAAATTGCTTTGGAATTAGCTCTGAAAAATACATTAATCGGGGCATTTTCAACAGTGAACAACACCTGCTAGCTCTCTTTTTCTCACTTTCTCTCTTTATAAAATCCATGAATCTCCTTCGGCAATTCTTATGAAATAGGATGTACCTGGCCCTTATTTTGAACCCAGTCTAATGGCTGCCATGGATGACCTAATGGTAAGTGGTAATGAAAATGGCGGCACAGCAAGGGGCTGGGAGATTGTCAGTGGAGATATTATTTTAGGCAGTCTGGACAGGCCCTGTTCATGTGGCTTAAGAGTAATAAAATCAGGCTTCTTTGAGCCTGTTTCTATTTTTCTCCCTTATTACCAGCAATGTGTGTTACCTCAGATCAAACCTGAAGTTAATATAGTTCCCAAAGGCATCAAGCTTAAAAATAGGAATGGCCTCAATAAAAATTAAAAGATACATAAAAATGAATAAGGTCTGACTCTTTTCAAGCCCATTTCACACTTACGATCATATTTAGAGATAGGTCCCAACACACTGTTAGTAGTTTGCTTGAGGCCACAGTTGAATTTGCTGGCTCATATCTAGGAGAATTAGGTCCATAGAGAATGAATGGTGAGTCAGCCTCTCCCTCCGAGAATGTCATCCTTGGTTCTGTGCCACACATTTCTCTTGGGCTCAAGCAGTCAAAATTGTTCTGCCCTTGAGATCTTCTCTCTCTTTGTCCCTGAAATGCAAAAATGGGAGGATAGATATGGAAAACAGGAAGAAATGAAGGAGAGGGTATGTATGGAGGCCCCTTGTGTGGCTGTTTGTGTCATTAAGTGTCCCACCTGTCGAGACTAAAGAGCATATGAGCTAGGGAGAATGGCTTTGGATCCCATGACATATTTAATGACTCTTTTTGACTAACACATTAAACCAGGTGTATGGGTTTTGTCATTCCACCCTCAGAAATTGCTCTCAAAACCATTGGTAACATTATCATGAGTCATGGAGATAAGTATGTGCTTTATACTTCCTGCGTTTACCTTCACAATTGACCCCACATGCAACATACCATGCCCAGTTCTGTCATAAATAAAAATTTAAAAATGACAAACTCTCAAACTTATTGTAAGCTGTGTCATGAACAGAATTATACGGCAAGGAAAAAATGTAACTGAGAGAGGGAAAAAGAGCCGAGAAAGGTGGGTAGAGGCCTTACTTGAGTGACTGCTTTGTACTAGACATTTTTCAAAACACTATCTTGCATAATTGTCCTCATAACAGACTGTTTTCCACATGTTACTGAAATGGGAGTTGAAGTTCAGGGAGTTGAAGTGACTTGCATACAGTCATCCAGCAAGCGAAGGCACAGCAAGTTCTTGAAACAGAGCCCCTCTGATTTCAGCACGTGTGTGCATTCCATGGCAGCTTTACTGCCTTCCAAGGGCGCACAGAAGAGGGCAGATTGTGCCAGTGGTGAGAAAATGGAAAGCCTCTTAAAAGAGGTGGCACTTAAGCAGGGCATTTAGAATGGTTCAGGCCAAGGTACGGCATTCTTATTTTGTGCTGGAAGGAGTGAGCCACACTTTTAAGTAACAATGAATATTCTAGTATGTTTGGAGTAAAAAGTCAAGAGTCTTTGAAACCATTTTTTTTGACAAAAAATATTTTGGAGAACCTAGGTGTCAGTTGAGCAGCTGACTCTTGATTTTGGCTCAGGTCGTCATCCCAGGGTAATGGGATCAAGCCTCACATCGGGCTCCACACTGAGCATAGAGCCTGCTTGGGGTTCTCTCTCTCTCTCTCTCTCTCTCTCTCTCTGCTTCTTTGCTCTCTCTCTCTCTCTTTCTCAAATTAAAAAAAAATAATTTAGTAATCAACATGTGAACATTACACTTAGGTGGTAAAATTCAAGTTACAAAGATAAGATAAATATCAAATAATACCATACTTTCAGTTTAATAGAAAGCATAACATTTATGACAGTCACACTCAACACCTTGGTTAAGAGAGAAATGGTCAGGGATGTCATAAAGGTATGCAAAGGTCTAACAGTTCAGAAACCCTTAGCCCTTCTGAAAAAATATGAATGAGAAATATGGCAAATATTTCTGTAATACAATGGCTTCAGTCCATTAGTGATCATTATGCATTTAAAGTAACTGTAGCTGTTTTTGAACACAGAAAACTAGATTCAAAGCAAGTCTCTGCTCAACAAGCTAGTGATAGTATGAATCTTTTATATTTAAAAATATAGTTTAAATTTAGAAAGTTTGGGGCATCTGGGTGGCTCAGTCAGTTAAGCATCCAACTTTGGCTCAGGTCATGGTCTCACAGTTCGTGAGTTTGAGCCCCGAGTCAGGCTGTGTGCTGACAGCTCAGAGCCTGGAGCCTGTTTTGGATTCTGTCTGTCTGTCTGTCTCTGTCTCTGCCCCTCCCTGACTCTCATTGTGTCTCTCTCAAAAATAAACATTAAAACAATTTAATTTGGAAAGTTTAAGGTAAAGCATTTATGTTTTTGTATTTACTTTAAGATGTAATTGACACTATACTACATAAATAGATATACTGCTGCACAATTAATTCCAGTTACCATATTTTATATTTGTTGGTTATCATCAGCACAAATTTTATGCTTCAGAAGAAATAGATCAATCTAGCAAAATAGTTACACTTAATTTTCTTTTAAAGACAGATTAACCAATTTAAGGAAGAATTGATATCTCATTTTCAAATTAACTGATAGAAAATTACCAGAGAATAATTATATATTTTCCCAACATCAGATAATGTGCAAAACATTTCTAAGATAGATACATTCCTGTTCAATTTCCAAAGCTAAATAAAAGCTTCCCAAAGTAAAACATTTGCATTCTTGGCCTTCTAAAGTAAACATTAGAAAACAAAGTACAAAAAAAATGATCTCTCAGCTTCTGAACAGCCCACTTAGTTACATAAAGTATTTTCTGTACCAACACTTTCTCAAATTCAAAAGATATTTACTTCCTAAGAATATGACAAAACAGTCTACACTTCAAATCATTTGCTCTGTTTCCTTGGCAACACTGCAGGATTCATTGGCTACCCTAAGTTGCATTACTTAACTATGGAATTTCTCAATTTGCATCTTGATCTTGGTCTGTTCTATACACCAAACAAACTAAATCATTTGTTACTTAACTCACAAACTCCCATCAGAATGTCTATATTTGAGAACCACATGTGTCTTGATAGAACTGACAAGGTAGAGTTTCTGGGCCAAGAAACTGACTCACTCCCAAGTCTGGTGTTTCAGTATCTTGAGTCCAAGATGGAATAGGAAGGGAAGCAAGGCCTGGACTGGAAGCCATGCAACCTATCCAAGCTACCTCTGAAACCTTACTTACCCCTTGGGTTTATATTCATCAGGAAGGAGAATGTGAATTATTTTAAATGAGGAATAACATGATCCGAACTGAAAGGACTCAGGGAGGTATCCATCTAAGTGTCTCACGACGTAGGCAGGGACATGGAAGGGAATCCCACATATTTACCTTGAGTGCAGATTGGGTCCCTGGAAAAGTGGACATGTCTTTGCCACTAGCACACCTTTATGGTGCTACTCCTGTCATACATTTATGGTATCAGAATAGATGTAAAGTCATTGGGGTCTTGATTAGTTTTGTTTTCTATTGTCAATTCTCAGTTTTTTCAAGACTTATTGTGTCTCTTTTCAAGACCAAATTCTCAAAATGATAAATGTTAAACCAAATCATCCTGCTATCTAATCCATACCATATATATGCCAAGTGAATACTATACTTTTTTTTTAAGTTTTTATGTAAATTCTGGTTAGTGTAATATTAGTTTCAGATGTACCTTACAGTGATTCAACACTTCCATCCAATACCTGGTGCTCATCACAGCAAGTGCATCCCTTAATATCACCCATCCCTCTCCCCCGCACCTCCCCCTGGTAACCATTAGTTTGTTCTCTGTGGTTAAGAGTCTGTCTCTTGGTTTACCTTTCTCTCCAAATCAGTCACCATTCTGACCTTAAAAAGCTAACAAGTCTTTGAAAGGAATTTAAATATCTTAGCCTTTAATGAGACATGTTTGGTATTATGTTTTAACACATTTTTTGGTAGATAAGACAGCCAGTGATGTTATCGTCCATATCTGGAGCTGAAACTAAATCCATAATATTCTCTTCCATACTTTGTACATGAGAGACAACAGTGTGAAATACCTGACAGTAAGGTGCATGTTAGCAGCCAATGGCTAGCCCCAGCTGAAGGCAGCCTTGGAAAATTACAAAGACGCAGAGGCAGCCTGCCTCATGACCTCTTTATCAAGTGTACAAACTTCCCTTTAATAATGTGACAGATATACCCACAGTTTATAAATATTAAATACATAGCACACTTCACAGAGCTAAATAGATCGAGCGCTCATACACGTTGATAAATGCTCCTTAGAGCTCTTTAACTGACACCTTGACACCTGAGGTAGAAAAGCATGTTTTAAAGAACATATAGGGTTTTTGCTGTTGTTGTTTTTTAAAGAACATATAAAGTCTGACCCTAGAAAGAAAAGGCTGACCAACGCCCTGTATGGTGACTCCGTCAGGAAGACATGCTCCATCATTTGGATATGGCATTTGGTATCAGAAAATTGTAAAACAAATAAATAATGTATCTATGATAGTGTTCTACATCTGTTCTAGTAGCTAAGATTAAATAGGGGCACGAGGAAAAGATAGTGAGTTCTCCCTGAGTATGTAGAGCATGTTTTGACAGAGACCAGGGGCCAGAGGGCCTTTTGAGAGGAAGAGAGATCATGGAGGCCTGGAGATCTGCACTGACAGGTCAAGATTAGAGAATTAAGGAAGATAATATTTATCCCTCATTATTGAGTACTTACTTTAGCCATTAACAGGCACTTCCCCTATCATCTGCAGTAAACCAGTATAAGTGATATGTTTATTAACTCCATTTTTCAAAAGATGAAATTGAGTATCAGAGAAGCTAAGATACTTACCCAAGATGAATCAGCTAGTGAATGGTAGAATCAAAATTCTGGTCTCAAGCATAGACCTTTTCAAAAAACTGATTGCAGATTTAGTCAGGACAGTTTTTTGATCATTAAGATTCCAAGTTCCACCACGTATAAACATAGGTAAGACTACTGGACATAATCCATATTTGGGGAAATATAGGCTTAATTCAAAGTAACAAGTGTAATAAAAATTATGTAAACAGACTTTTAGAACTGAAGGGAAATTTAGGTAAGTTCTAGTTCAAGTTCATTATTTTAAAATATTTGTTTTTAAAGAGTCAGAGAATGTCTATTTTAAATATAAATTTTAAAAATATTTTTAATAAATGTCTTTTTTATCAGCTTTGGAACATCTTAATTCTCCTTGTTAATGCTAGTTTTAAAAAATTACCAAACCATAATTTTATCATCCATATGCTACAAGTTTAAAAATAAATCAGGGAAATCTAAAAGTTTCTTTTTAAAAGTTTTTCAGAAATAACTAATAAAGATCTGGCCCTGAAATGCCCTTTTTGCTTCAATACTTTTATTGTGACCTATTGAACAACAGGATGATAAATCTATAAAATTCATATTGCAGTGATCTGAAGGACTAAAAAAAAGCCAAAAACAAAACAGTAATGCTCGCACGATCTTTCATTGTATTTGGTGCTGAAGAATCTTCGTGGAAATTAGCGGTGTATTTAGCTACACAAATTTAATTGTAGGCATATTTCCATTTATAATAATTTAGGAAATGAAAAAGATTCTGTAATTGTAATTTTGGCTTAGCTTAGTTAGAATCATTTCCTGAAAAGAATAGTGTCCTATCAAAAATTGATTTCCTCTTTTTGTGCTAGACATGTATATTGTAGTGCCAAGCAAAAAATAAGTAGGTGCTTCAATAAATATTTACTGAACAAATGATTAAGTGTATGAATGAGTTATTTATGAATGTAATAGTTCCCTTTCACAGGTTAAGCCTAATTGATAATTAGGTCTCATCTAGTCATTAGAAAGTTGCTGTTGGCCTAGGAAGCAATTGAGTACAGAGTACTCCTTTATGTCCTCCCAAGATATTTGCCTAAAGAGCAGATTATTACTTTTCATTTGATCATTTTTTTCAATCCACTTATTCAATTTGCCTTTATTGAAACACTACTCTGTGCAACTTCTGATCAAGTTAAAGCAGACCATGTTGGGGCCCAGCTGGCCCACCTAATACATCATAATGAGGCAAGTATCTTTACCAAACTGGGCACAACAGCTTAGTTTTTCCTAGACTTCATGTTACTAAGTAAAGAGACTTAAAGGTTTCTGGGGGTTAAAAAGAAAAAAATGTATTTTTAAATGACTTACGTTAAAATGGTTTCTTACTGTTTCTGATCTTTCTTCAATGGTCATATAACTCTTAGAGTCTTATGCTTTCATCCACCATCACAGAAAATTAGGAAACATATGTTCAAACAATGAGCTTATGATGTTTGTTTGTTTCCTTATCTTGATGGAGGAGAGGATGTGTAATTTATAAATTATTATAACAGAAATGGAAGAGAGGCATACAGGAAACATGAGATACACTAGGAATAGAAGGAAACACACTTTCTGACAAAGAAAAGATGAGCAAAATAGACAGGTTGATAGACAAACACATGTATGGACAGGCAGGCATACATATAAATAGAGAAGGAGTAGAGAATCTTTGAAGGTTTTTTTTTTTTTTACTGTGTTATTGTTTTATTGTTTTGGTTTGTTTTGTTTTATATATATATATACATATATATATATATTTTTTTTTTTTTAATAGTTTGTTGTCAACTTGGTTTCCATATAACACCCAGTGCTCTTCCCCAAAAGTGCCCTCCTCCACTACCACCACCTCTTTTCCCCCCTCCCCCTTCTCCTTCAACCCTCAGTTTGTTTTCAGTATTCAATAGTCTCTCAGGTTTGGTTTTGAAGTGAACATTACTCAGGGAAAACAGCCCTTGAGATAGCCTTTGGTTTAACAGACTATGTTATCATTGAACTTTGAAGTTACTCATGTACACTGTAGCTCAAAGATACCATCATTAACCTAAACGACACAGCTCTATAGTAGCTACTATGTGCCAGGTACAGAACTGAATACTGGATACTTAAGGGTGAAGAAAGGATATCTACTCTGAATGCATACATACTCAAAATTCTCAGCCCTCCAAAATTGTAGTTACTCCCTTCTCAGTAAACATGTTTGAGCCAAAACACTCTACTATGTGAATACTAATTTATGTATGTTATATATGTTAGTTTTACTGTGTTATCTTTTAATTTTTTTATAAAACACTAACTACAAAAGGAATAAAATAAAAATATTTTGAAATATCCATTTTATATACTAACAGCATAAAATGTATCAATATAGGATCTTATTATAAGTTCATCTTATTTTGACACTTGATTTCAAATAATAGTCATACCACATATGCACAATATACATGAGATGCGACATATTTAGGACTTTTTGTGATCTCTTTCTGTATCAGTCTAGATCATCCTTGCATCACATTGTAGTTGACAATAACTTGTTGTAGAAGTTGAAGACATAGCTTTTCTGTTCTCCATATGTTCTGTGTGTTTGCTTGGACCTTGAGTGCTATTTTCTAATGTATACACAAGATTGAGAACCACTGTGTAAGGAGCGACATGGCATCTGGAATGCCTGCCCGAGGCCAGGTGAAATCAAGGCCCTGCCTGATTGCTCAAGTTCTTGAAGTAAACGATTTGCTTCTTGAACATTCTAGCATTTTTCTCACTGTTTTATTGTTTAAACTAGCATTCTCCAAAATTCTCTGATCACATACCTCTAACAAAAATTTTGAGCATTCTCCATGGGGAGTATCCTGAATATATTTTATTTACAATTTATTTAATACACATGTGTGCATATATTTTCAGTTTACAATTCTAAACTGTCTTCAACTGTGTCTAGGTGTTCTTTTTCTACACATAGATCAAAGTGTATCTGCAAAAATAAAACAAGATGGAGACAATTTGAGGGAGCCACATCTGAAAAAATTCATTATTATAGGGATATTGCCTTTATTAAACTTTTCAGACAAAATTAAATTATTGATACAGAACTTACAAAGAAGGGATTTTTTTCTGTTCAGTTTTTGTGTATGTGTGAGGTGGAGAGGATAGTTCTGCATTAGAAAATTAATCAGTTTCTCAACCAAAGAGGTTTCTTTTAAAAGAAAAATTAGGACTGTTTGAGAATATTTTCATATATTTATGATTATTTACTTTTATTTAACTCTTACAAATAGTCCCATAAGGTGGGATCAATTGTTACTTTCATTTTACTTATAAGGAAATTAAGGCACTGTTGTGCGCGCAGGCACACAGAAGCCAGGACACGAGGATAAGGGAATGAGGAAAAGAAGAGAGAGAGTCAAAGGACAGGGAGGGAGGAGCAACATGAGCGGCGCCCATATTGCTGCTTTATTCCTCACAAGCAAGTGGTTTTATACAGACAGCCACAGGTGTAAACAATCCCGGAAGATTGCCAAAGCCTGAAGCACAATCAACATTCCAACTCAAGAAGCAAGAAGGTCATTTGTACAATTAACATTTTAAATCAAGTAATCTAATCCTAGAGAAACTAGGGGCAGCTGCAAGGGTTGTAAGGGCACAAGAACTTTTGCTCCTTGCTGCTGCTTCCTACAAGGCACAAAGAGTTTAAAGTCATAGTCATCTTTTTATGCAAATTCTTAATGATATTGAATATCCAGTGTAAATTATTTCAAAGAGATTGCTGCAATATCAAATTAAAGGGAGATTTTGTTTCATTGAGTTTAAGTGTTAAATATATTTTCCTATAGCTCTTTGAAAACTGGTTACTCTATAGGCCACATTACTTACATCTAATCTGGGCAATCAGAATCCTCCATTAATTGATCAGACCAGATGTCAAAATTCAGGCCATGTCCACTTCTGCTTTTTCTACACTGTGGTCACTAGCAACCCTTTTCTAAGTATGCTTTACTCTCAGACAATGTTTCTTGGTGGTGCTACTAGTATTTTGAGGGAAATTCTCCTTTGTGCAGGGAGTATACCAGTTATTACAATGCCATTAGCTTACATCCTGACCCTCACCCACTAAATAATGTGTTTCCCCAGTTATATTGCAGTAGTCCCTAAGGGACAATGCCGACCACTAAACTACTGAAGGACAGAGAAATCATCAACTCCTGCAGCTGGTGACTTATGTTAATTTACCTTATACCAATCGTTAATAGTGTCTTTTGTTAGTGTGATACTCAAAAGTGTTTGGAATTATATTTGAGTAGGGTTGCCAGAGTTAGCAAATAAAAATACAGGTTATCTGGTGACTCTGTTAGAGATAATATAATGCTAATGTCCTATTCTGGTGTGTCTTTAACCTACTGACTCAAGATGACTAGCAAACTGGAAAGTCACTTGTTTGAGATTTAGAAAAGCATATGTGAAGTGACACATCTTATATTTCAAATTCGTAAATTCGTAGTAGTTAGAAGAATACTCTCATCAAACAAAAATCTAATTTATATTGACAAAGAGTCTACCAAATGCACATAAAAACAATATTGATGGACATTTACATTTATCCTACTATAGGTATTACATGTTGTTCATTCTTTGGCTACAATATAATTAACAAATTCCTTTTATTTTGTTGTTGGTTTGTTTTATTTTAATTCTAGTTTAGTTTACATGCAGTGTAATATTAGTTTCATTGTACCATACAGTGATCCAACACTTCCACACAACACCCAGTGCTCATCACAAGTGCGTTACTTAGTCCCCGGCACCTATTTCATCTGTCACCCCACCCGCCTCCCCTCTGAAGGCCATCAGTTTGTCAATATAGCTAAGAGTTTCTTTCTTGGTTTTTGTCTCTCTCTCTTATTTCTTTGCTACAATTATGTATTTAAAAATAAATAAAGGCAGCAAGAGCCAGCAATTTAATCAATAGAACTAACCAGACTAAAATTATTTTATATTAAATCCTAAAATGTTCCTGATCTGAACTTCTTGTAGATTAAGAGATAAGGGAATTACAACAAATAAATTCAGCTTCATTATTCAATTGTGAAAACAAAGCTATAGTGTTTCATGCAATTTCTATTGACATGACTGCCCCTAAGGAGGAAAATGATAAGGCATTATTATCACATAATATGATATTTCAACTGAATATGTATTTGTGTACAACAGCTTTTCTGTTTGTTTGTTTCATATATAAAAAAATGACAGTCCCTTAAGGAAGAGATGCCACAATAAATGAAAGACCTTTTAACCCACAGTAAAGAAACATAACAAAGCCATTATGAATGACGCAGCAGGTTTAGGAAAATGAAAGCTGGTATTAAATATGACAGGCTGTCACAACAACAGAAATGGTAATCAGTGTAATCATAGCAATAAAATAATATTTGTATTTTGTTTCTTTCAAGGAGTTAAAATAATGGACATTTTTTTCTAAGTCAACAATTTGAAATAATATGGCAAAAATAATAAAAAACAAAAAATAAATGTGAAGCATATTAGAATTATTTAAAGTCTGCTCTACATGCTTTTTTTCTTCAAATTTCTTTTAAGATAATTGCATTTATATTCCTTTTTCTTTTCTGTGCATGATTATGTTCTTTTTCTTTACAACCTAGTACTCTTTTTTAAAGGTTTATTTATTTATTTTTCTGAAAGAGAGAGAGAGAAAGCACAAGCAGGGGAGGGGCAGGGAGAGCGTGAGGGTGAGGGAGAGGGAGAGGGAGAGAATCCCAAGCAGGCTCTGCTCTTCCCTGTACTCAAACTCAACAAACCATGAGATCATGACCTTAGCTGAAATTAACCAATTGAGCCACCCAGGTGCCCCTTACAATTTAGTATTCTTGAACCAAGTTTTCTATCACTTGGCTTCAATAAATCCATAATCAGCTAAATTGGAATATTTGTTTTGTAGCCTATAATAAAATCTGAATTTCTTATAGTTATCTTCTCTGTTGTAAAATTACCATTTATTTTGTAACTTTAAGAATGCAGTATAAATATGTAATTATCTCTACCTGGTATTCAGTGATGCTCCTTAGTGATATTTTCTCACACAGTGTTGAGACATTGCAATGTGGAAAATGCCTTGCATGGGAAACATTGTACACAGAGGAACACTTGTGCTCAATGATACATACCCCATGCAGTGGCAAAGGAGAAATTAGACTCACTGTTCATCGAAAGTTTCCTCAGAACACTTTCTGACCTACTATGTGGCACTTTAGCCACATCTCTTCATGTTTAAGGGACTCAAACTGTGCTGGACCTTTTCACTCAGGCCTCATAAAATCAACAGGAAAACCAGTTTATTTATAGTATTTGATTTTCTTTCTATGCTTTCTTTAACCCAATGCACAATAAATAGGCCTCACTCATTAAAACATACATTGTAACTTCTCTTTCTAAACATCTTTAAAGATCGAAGAAATGCTGGCTTTTCTTTAGCAGCAACTCGTTCAATAGAAGCAAGTTGTATAGAATGTGTTATACCAAGTCCCTTTAATCCTGGTCAGAGTTCAAAGAGACTATAGATTTTAACATATTTTAGGTGCAAAATTTTTGTCAAGGAATAGAATGAAGTTTCTTCAAAAATGTAGGACTTGTTAAAACTGAACCTTGGAGGATTGATCCAAGGTCTCTTTATTTGGGCCTGATTAGAGTTTCAGAGGCCCAAATGATATACATTCCTTACAATCATCAGTGCAACTTGCTTTTAGAGCATTATTGTGATTAAACTTAGATATACCATACCCATTACCAGTGCTGCCCACGTACTGATAGTGCATGTATATTAAATTTTCTTCTGAGTTATTTTAGCGTCTTTCAGGTCATTCAGACACCACATTATAATGCTGTTATTCCAAACTGCAGGGTTTCTGATTCATATTCAGAGAATAGCAATCTCCCAAATAGGAAAAGGCTCATTATTTATTTTTAATCTACACTGGAAAGATTTTGTCCTAGGAGTCCACCAGCTACGTGATATCCCTTCCCGTTTTCATGCCTCAGTTTGCTAGTCTGTAAAATGGATTTTTGACCGGATGACCTCTGATATCTTTTCCAGCTCTGACATTCTTTTATTCACAACTCATGATGTAATCTTATGAATAAACTCCCAAGTGGTTTCCTTTTGTTTTCTTGCTTCACAGTAGCCTTCGGAAAAGTGAAAAAGCATGTGGTTCTACCTTTGCAAACTCTGTCTTCTCCCTAATGGAAAAGTGTAACAAATTAAAAATTATATCTATAGATTTCCTAATCTCTATTTCAAAAACATATATAATTGCTGTGTGGTGTGAAGCGCTCCTCGTTTTAAGTACACTGCAGATAGACCTAAAGCAAAGCACTGCTCCTTCCTGCGCAGCTTCGATCTCAGATCCGCTGTGGCTGCCTCCTGCGTAGTCACTCATGTGGACCGCTCTACAAATAGCCATCCTCAATGACTTTTATTTATATCTACTTTGTCAAATGTAGGTTTAGAAATTTTGTCTTGCATCCTACTACTGTTACCCCGTTTTGCATTGTAACCAGTTAACAGTAGCTTTGCTTGTCTCAAAACCTAGGTTGATTTTGTTTAAATTTATGAATAAAAATGCATTCATTCCTTTTAATTTTATAGTTTCCTTGTAAGGTTTGGTGTTTTTTATTAAGTATAGGCTTTTTTCCCCGTTAAATGATCAACAGCTTTTCTACAAAGAAGATTTTGATTAATGTCCATTTTTATCTCTTAAAAGGATCCTTCCCGGCCATTGGGGTGGAGGCGTTTTGCCCCAGCTTCCTGAGGGCAGGGTTTTTAAATAGCATCCAGGCCCCGCATCCGGTGCCAGGGGGAGGATCTCTGCCCCCCAGGATTCCTGCTGGTATGTATTTCAAGTGAAGTTTTCTGCCACTGTATACAGCAGCACAGGTCTGTGCTCACAACTGAAAGATACACAATACAGAAATAAATATTTCTAAGTTACTGTTGAAAGAAAATGCAAACAACGCGTCCTTAATGCAGGGGTCACGTTTATGATCTCTAATGCCGTGAAAGCAGTAAGAGGATGTGGAGGATGGATCTATAACCTGAGCACCTGTTAGCAGAATGCTGCTGCCGCTGCTCCTAGAGTAATGTTTACGTAAATAAGGACTAGAGCTTTAGAGTCCAAATTTTGTAACAAGAATAAAAATAAGATAAATTTGAGTTACTTTGCCACTTGGAATTGGCTAGAAAAGAGAATTAAAAACAGCATTACTAATAGAAAGAGTAAATCCATATTTGGGCAAGTTTATAGAGATTTAATTAATGTTTAATTTCACTATAGGGAAGTGACTGGAAGAAAAGCCAGAAAGTAGCAAATTTGGGAGAACTTTTTGAAAAAAAAATTAATGCAGTCTCTCCCAAAATGTCAATCTGACCAAAGCTCTATTTTATCAATGAGAGAAAGAAAATACAGAAAATTAAGTGTTTTTTTCATGTTTATTTATATTTTGAGACACAGAGAAAAAGAGCGACTGGGGCAAGGCAAAGAGAGAAGAGAGAATTCCACACAGGCTCTGTGCTGACAGCACTCAGGGCTTGGTCCTACCAACCATTAGATCATGACCTGAGCCAAAATCAAGAGCTAGACGTCTAACTGACTGAGCCGTACAGGCACCCTGGAAATTGAGCATTTTAAAATGCAATTTCAGGGACACCTGGGTAGATCAGTTTGGTTAAGCATCTGACTTCAGCTCAGGGCATGTTCTCGCGGCTCACGAGTCTGAGCCCCTGTTGGGGTCCATGCTAACAGCTTAGAGCCTAGAGGCTGCTTTGCATTCTGTGTCTCCATCTCTCTCTGTCCCTCTGCACTCATGCTCTGTCCATCTCTCTCAAAAATAAGTAAGCATTAAAAAAATGAAATGAAATAAAATGCAACTTTAAGTTTAGTAAATCACTTTCTGGATTATCCATAATATTATTTCAGAAACAAATTGTTTTTTATATTGTTTGATATTTATAAAATATCAAACTGCCTTCTTCTGTTGTATGAAGGATACAAGCTGACTTTTTATATGTGTCTTAGCAAGATAGAATTAGGACATTGATTCTTGGATTTTGTTTTGTTTTTTGAGAAGCAGAGGGCGAGGGAGAGAGAGAATCCTAAGCAGGCTCCACACCCAGTGGTGTGAGATGTGACCTCACTCTCACAACCACGAGATCATAGCCTGAGCCAAAATCAAGAGTTGGATGCTTAACTAACTGCGTGACCCAGAAGCCTCTTTAAGTTTTATTTATTGTAATTCTGGGGACATCCAGGGGGCTCAGTTGGTTAAGCGTCTGACTCTTGATTTGGACTCAAGTAATGATCTCACAGTTCATGAGTACCAGCCCATGTCGGCCCCCAATTTGGTGTGGAGCCTGCTTAAGATCCTCTCTCTCCTTGACCCTCTGCCCCTCCCCCTGCTTGCACCCTATATCATTTTTTTTTAAATTAGCCTAACTCTGGTGCTTTTTAATCATAATAATTATACCACAAATTATGCTGATGACATCAGTGTATTCAGGAGGGTTGACCTGAGCCAACCATTCCTAGGAACATTTGAAGATACTAGGAAATCCAATAAAAACAAAATTCAAACATACACATTTCTTGCTTTTCTTAACAGAATTTTACCAACAAGGCCTAACATTATTACATTTCTGTTTTCCTGTTGCTCTTCAATTACCCTTGCCTACTCAATTAAAACATACAAAATAACAAATTATAAATATGCTTTGATATCATTTGGTTTTATCACTGGATAATTACTGATATGGTTGGAACCTTTGTGACCAGCAATGCCAATGATACAGTAGAAAATAAAACTATGTGAATTTAAAACTAGCAGCTTTAATTCTAATGAGTGCCACTTTTTTTTCCTCTTTAGAAACAAAAATGGTATCAGTTGCTCAGAAATGTTATCATTCTTACTGTTGATAGTGATGGTGGTGTTGGAAAAGACTAGAAATAAAAATCTATGTAAGCTAAAGCTCTCAGAGCTGCAAATATAAAAAGGTAGTTTTCACATATATTATTAATATCTCAGTGATTAGAATTGAGGAATGGATAATTTGTAGTTTAATGGCTTAATCCTTAACTCTTAATGGCAAATCTCGGTGGATTTAGGTGTGTTTGGCAGAAATGACATTACAAAGTTCAGAAGTGACTTGAATTATTCAGCATTACTGCTAAAAAAAAATAAATAAATAACCCTTGTCATTTAGTCACTGAGAATGATAGAAGAAAGATCATGTTTCTATAACACATACACAGAAACAACTTTCTAGAGAGAGATCTGAAAGAACACTCTAGCACTCTATTCTTCTAGGCTTTAAGCCAAATTTGCCTCCAGCTTTCATAGGAAAGAAAACTCAGTTCAGTTTTCATGACTTACATACAAATCAGGTGTAACAAAATTGCTTCATAAAAAATTTATAGATCTAAACTGGTTCCTGTTCCCTCGAACTGAAATTAACTCAACTCACTTTTCCTGGCTTATATCACTTTGATAAGTGATCCCTGTACACTTCCTCTGGCACTTTTCAGTAATGACTGCTACAATTTCAAAGGTAATTTTTATCCTCTTCCATTCATCTATAGCTTATTTCCCAAGAATTTCCTTTATAATTTTGTGTGAAGAGGAATGAAGTGGTAATCATGAGAAGTTCTTATTTCATATTTTTTAAACACATTTCTTTGCTTTCTAATAGATGAACTCATAACTGTTTAGGTTTAGGGCATCATCATGAAAGTAGTTCCCCCCTTGACCTGTACCATGGCACTTCGAACAGTTGACCAAAGGCTGATGGCCACTGGGCAGCAATTAATTTGCTTTCTCCTAATTGATTATATGTCACAGTACTTCTAAGGTCTCAAAACACATTAGCGATGTGATTCAAGGAAACCTGTTCTATTGGTAGTACTAATTTGGTTTCCAGCTACTTACCTTTTTCTTTCCAGCTACTTACCTTAATCAAATTTAAATGAGATACCTGATGATGTCTCTTATAAAATTGTTTCTTTGCATTCATGTCACACTATGCTATCAAGGAGCAGTGTTTTTATACTACTTATTTTTAAGTGTATTTATTTATTTATTTATTTATTTATTTATTTAGAGAGAGAGAGAGAGAGAGAGAGAGAGAGAGAGAGCGAGCATGCATACATGGGAGGGGTAAAGAGTGAAAGAGGAAATCCCAAGCAGGCTCTGTACTGTCAGCACAGAGCCCAATGGGGGAGGGGGGGTATTGCACTTATGAACCATGAGATTGTTACCTGAGCCAAAACCAAGAGTGGGACTCTTAACCCACTGAGCCACCCAAGTGCCCCTATAATACTTATTTTTACATTAACTGCAATGAAAGAATCATTTAATCATGAGACGCAGAAAGCAGACAAGCCTGACATCAGTATTTATTTAACTATTGCCAATTATTTGCACTGTCTATATGACCTTTCTCATTACTAGAAAGGTCATAGTAAAGAGTTATTATTCTTAGTTTTAAATAAAGAAAAATGCTGGAAAGTAATTGGCTGAAATTTAAATAGCAAGTATATTCATATATATTTTTTAATTAACTTAAATTCAAGTTAGTTAACATATAGTGTAGTACTGGATTCAGGAGTTGAATTTAGTAATTCATCACTTAGCATATATCACCCAGTGCTCATCCCAATGAATGCCCTTCTTAATGCCCGTCACCCGTTTATCCCATCCCTCCACCCCCCCTCCAGCAACTCTGTTCTCTGTAGTTCAGTGTCTCTGATAGTTTGCCTCCCTCTCTGTTTTTGTCTTATTTCTCCTTCCCTTCCCCTATGTTCCTCTATTTTGTTTCTTAAATTCCACATGTGAGTGAAATCATATGGTTTTTGTCTTGTTTCACTTACACTCTGGTTCCATCTAGATACACTATAGTTCCATCCACATTGTTGCAAATGGAAAGATTTCATTCTTTTTGATCACTGAGTAATATTCTTTGTTGCAGTGGCTTTCAAGCAGTAGTTACTCAATAAAGTAAGAAAACTCACAGGAGAGAAGGGACAAGAGGAGAGAGAGAAGGAAATAGAAGAGAGAAGGAAGCTGAGAGAGGAGAAGATAGAAAGGCAGAACTGACAGTATTTTTTTTAATCAAAGTCTTCCCATGCTGTATTTCTCCTTATTTTCTTAAAATTTTTAATGTTTATTTTTCAGAGAGAGAGACAGAGTGTGAGTGGGGGAGGGGCAGAGAGAGAGAGAGAGGGAGACATAGATCCAAAGTAGGCTCCTGGCTCTAAGCTGCCAGCTAGAGCCCATTGCAGGGCTCAGACCCACAAATGGTGAGATCATGATCTGAGCTGAGGTCAAATGCTAAACCGACTGAGCCACCCAGGCACCCCTGTATTCCTCCTTATTAAAGTCAAATTCAGGGCACCTGAGGGGCTAAGTTGGTTAAGGGTCTGACACAGTTCATGAATTCAAGCCCTGCATCAGGCTCTCAGGCTTTCTGCTGTCAACACAGAGCCTGCTTCAGAACTCTGGTCCCCCGAACCCCTGCCCCCTCTCCCACTCATATTCATTTATTCATTCTCTCTCTCCCCCCCTCCCTCTCTCCCTCCCTCCCTCCCTCTCTCCCTCTCTCTCACCCCCTCCCTCCCTCTCTCTCTCTCTCAAAAATAAATTTAAAAAATTAAAATTAAATTCTGCCTCCCTGAAAAGAATTAAGGAATTAATGTCCCTTTTCTAAATGTGTAATCAGGCATCTACTCTAAAATGGTAATATTGTTCTCTTTAATCCATCTAGTTTTGTCTTCTTTTGTGTGTTTTTATTTTTGAGAAAGAGAGAGATAGACCATGAACAGGGGAGGGGCAGAGAGAAAAAAATACAGAATCTGAAGCAGGCTTCAGGCTCTGAGCTAACAGCACAAAGCCCGATGTGGGGCTGGAACTCTCAGACTTTGAGATCATGACCTGAGCTGAAGTTGGATGCTTAACCAACTGATCAAGCCAGTCGCTCCCATCTACTTATTTCTTTGATTTAATTCTGTAGCCAAAGAGTATCTGAAAGTAGGATCGAACATTTTTATCTGCCACAGAGCACTGATTACAAATAGGGTCTTAGATTCTGTGTCTTATCATATGACAGACTCTTCCTCTACCTAAACGCTTTAGGCTTTTGGCAATTTCATACACATACCATATAAAATAAAAGCAGCATACTGAAGTCCTTGAGAAATAAAATTACACAGTTATAATGATAGGGTAACGTATGGAGGTTTCCTGATTTATTTATTTTTCTGTCACTGCACAACAATAACTATCATGGAGTATCTTAAATTTACACTAAGATCCAAAGATTACAATGTGTCTTAAAAGCTGGACTTACTTATAAAATGTAAAGGCATATTCATTATCTAATACTCATAAAATAATAACCTAGGTTGAGCATGATTAGATCATCAAAATATTAGGTTACTTTTTTTTTAGCAGGTTTTTTTTTTTTTGTCCTTGACGGAATGTATTAAATAAGCAAACACCACCAACAAGCAAAACAAGTACTACAATGTAAAAACATTAAAAAAAAGACAACCCTCTCACATGCATAAATGAAAGATTGCACACAAAGAACTCACATCTTTTCAAGCTTCAATAGTAAATATTTTGCTACTATGTGTTAAATACTGCGTGGTTTGCCCAAGCTAAGGTAAAACCACATCATGAATCAATAAGCATTTTGCATTTTCTTTCATTATCTACTCAAAGTCATGCCTACTGCACCTCTAAACATTTCATTAAATCCAATTATACAGCAAACACTCCCAAAATAAACTTAGATTGTATTGAAGTTTCACTTAACAGTATATAAAATGCTGTGTTGTGACAGGTACTGAATCAATTTTTCTTAAGCACTAC
>NC_043704.1:45464365-45513403 GCF_006229205.1 Suricata suricatta
AATTTCCTGTTAGACCTATGAGTGCGAACATATGGTATCTGACCTTCTCTCTGCCTGACTTATTTCGCTTAGCATGATACCCTCAAGGTCCATCCACTTTTTTTTTAGCAGTTTTTAGTCAGTTGTAGGAGACTGTTTTTTTTTAATTAAGTAAATATTATATATATATATTTATATATAATTTACTATATATAATGTTACTTTATTTATATATATAATTTACTATGTATATAATATTTACTTAATTATACACACACACTCACACACAGATGATTCAAGACCAAACTCAAACACATACTTTAAACTAACAAGATTTATCAATTATAACCAAAGTCTATGAAAAAGAAAACAAAGGACACAGACAGCATATGAGATTTAGAAATAGGTAAATTCTGATAGAAATCAGCGTTCAAGATCTTCCTAATACTTCCTTTCTGGAAGCTCCTTAGTTGTCGAGGGACTGTTCTTCTGAAATACCATCTCAGTTTGTCTGTGCTTTTAAATAGTGCTTTTAAATACAATGCTATATATAAAACACCTCTTTCGACATTTTTACCTGAGCTTCTCTTTATTGCATTTCATGCATTAAGTTCAAAGTAAATGGCAAAGATGGAGTGAATCAATCCTGTGAGACTCCTTCTCGGCTTACACTGAATCAGACAACAAGAGAAATATGAACATATGGGGACCCAAACACCAGATTTTCAGTCACTAAATATACAACTAAAATAATGTTTACTATTGTTTATTTTTTTACCCTTTGTAAAAAGATTCGAATGAGCCTTATACACAAATGGCCAGACTTCTTTATATCCTCCTAACTATCCCCTAACTAGCAATATTAGAAAATGAATTCACAGCCCAGTTTTCTATACACTAATAACAGATTCAAGTAAACTATTTCTATGGCAAAGGATTTATAGAACTAAGCCAATATTAAAATATCTTCAAAGTCCATTAACCATGATTATCAATATCTTCCTTTCCATATTTCATGTGAAATCCTATCTGATACGAAGTCAGGGCAAATATTACATGCATATTATTCAGGCAATTTTTTTTATTTAGAAGGCATATAGTTTAGACAGAAGAAATAGCTTAGGAATGATAAAGAAGGTTGAAGCTTCAGAGATACTCAGAACCAGTGAATGTAATATCAGATTTTAATGTACACAGAAGACTGAAGAAAAGCAGTAACACAAATATATAAAACTAAGTGACAGACTTTGAAGGAATGTATGTAAGCTAAGGAAAATTGGCATTAACTCAATATGCCAAGGGAAATCAACAGTCAGTTGTAGGAGACTGTTTTTTTTAATTAAGTAAATATTATATATATTTATATATATATTATATATTATATATTTATATATAATTTACTATATATAAAGTTACTTTATTTATATATATAATTTACTATGTATATAATATTTACTTATTTATGCACACACACTCACACACAGATGATTCAAGACCAAACTCAAACACATACTTTAAACTAACAAGATTTATCAATTATAACCAAAGTCTATGAAAAAGAAAACAAAGGACACAGACAGCATATGAGATTTAGAAATAGGTAAATTCTGATAGAAATCAGTGTTCAAGATCTTCCTAATACTTCCTTTTAAATACAATCAGACTGCAGTTCAGAAAAATTAAAGTAAACCATTTCCTTTTTTTATATGTTCAGGCATTCTAAAAAAAAGTCAGTAACTTTGCTTTAGATCCATAATTTTATATTTCAAAATTATCATTTAATCATTTCTGACAAAATAATTTTTATTGGCCATAGTTCTGGGGATTATTCTTTTCATATTTTTATGTAGTGTAGATGACAATTGGCCTTATTTTATCTTTAACAAAATATTGTTGCAATAAATATGCATAAAAGATAAAAGATGGCGGTTTATTTTTTAAGTAAGAGACTTTTAAGAGGAGAAAATCTCTTTAATTAAAGGCTGAATGTTTTATACATTTCTGCAGTTGAGAAAGTTGCCAATTACCTTGAATGAGGTGTGTAGGAAAGAGGATTTGCGTATACCTACTTAAACCAAAAGCTAATTATAAAGGGCATAGGAAAAACTGGATTAAAGGTGCAAAGTAAAATCCTGAATAAATTATTCAAAATATGAACTATGTATGTTTAAAAAACAAAAAAGGAAAACTTTCATCAGGATTCCTCACTCCTGGTTTCTTTATTTCTTGCCATTTGTGTGATTCCACATAGGACCCAGGAGCCCCTACTCAGTATTTATTTATACAGTTCTCCCCAGAGAACTCTCCTCCTCAAAAGTTTGTGCATCTGCAAGCTTCAGAAGGAAACACTGCAGAACCGCAACTACTAAAAAACTGGCATGAGGAATCTGGAGCAGGAGACCAATATTACTCTATTTCAGGACTGAGGACTGGCGTAGAGAAAAGAGTCACTGGTAAAATGACAAAGACCTCTCCCAACCAACAGAAGTACAAGGATGGTGACATGAGTAATTGTATTTCTTGTCAGACCCCCAATAAACTACTCCTATAAAAAATTTGAACAGTTATTGCTACATTAGAGGGTTATTTAAAAACGCTTTTTGGGATATACTGATATTTTCCAGAACCTGTGCAAGAGGGGCTGGCCAGTCTGCTTCCTCTATTGCTTGGCATCAGTAGGTTCCAAAGAGCATGGTTCTTTGGCTTACCTGAGGAAAAATACACAATAGATTAAAAAGTGATGTAAAACTTGAGGAAGAGAACTTGAAGATATCAATGGGGATAAGAAAAGTCAGGATGGGAGCATATACAAAATCCAAGGTATAATTCAAACTTCCAAATAATATCCAGTTTATGAAACCTTTAATCAATTGCAGAGTTTATGAGCTTAAGGACTTCGATAGAGTCCTGATGTAGTACAGATCATGGACTCTGATTTCTAATGGATTGTACTGTTTCTTGGCCAAAAATAACAGAATCTTCACTGAGAAAATGGACATATGATCATATATATAAATATTTGCATACAATTTCAGGAGGTCTCTGGACACCATGAGGTCCATAAATGAAGAATCCCAGATTCTTAAAAACTCAATGCTTTGTATACAAAGTTATATGTAGTTGACATAAATTAGCATCATTATCCTTACGTAAGATCGACAGTGCATTGAAAAGAAAAAATTTAAAAATAGAAATGCAAGATGCATTTGATATCAAACTTGAATATATATAAAGAGAATCTCTGTTTTATTCCCAGAAAGACATGAAAAATATTAAGAGTCTTTAAGTAAATCCATATTTTTTACTAGTTTTTTTTTACTAATACTTTTTACTATTCTCAGATTCTTTAAATAGTATTAGCTTTTGACCTTAGTTATACATTCTTATTAGCATAAATGCTTCTTTTATCATAATATCATTTCAAGAAGTTTGAATCTTAAAAATCTAGACCTTATTTATAGGCTATTTAAATTCTCAGTTGAGAACATATATCACTTTGTAGAGATCTTCATGTTTTATTATTATAAATTGTCTCCTCTATTTTTGATGCTATTTAGAAAAACTATCAACACTTTCAAAAAATTCATCCCAGAATCATTTTCTTTTCACAAAAAGAAATTCTAAAAATCTTGATACAGCTTCATAAATTAGCTGAGTCTCCATGTGAATCAGTGTTTAATCTCTGTGTTGGTTGGAATTGTTTATCTGTGTGTTTACACCTTAATTGGAAACATGATAAGCTACTGAACTGCTCAAATGTCTTTTTCTCTCCCAGAGGGCTATATGCATGCCCTCATCGGCTGCTGGGCCACTTAAGAACATAAATAAGTGGGATAGACCAACCCTGTTATAAAACTTGTCACATCTCAGCATTCTTTTGCCTTGAGGGACAAAGCACAGTGGAAGGTGCCCAGTGACACAATGTTGGGTTTTCATAGTTCTATTCACAAAGGTCTTAAAAGAAAGTGTAATTAGGAAAACTGAACTTTCTTTGTTTTCTTTTTAGTTAAACTCCTTATAAAAATTACAGAAAAGACTCAAAAATAAGTAGTAACTTTCCTGGAAGGGAAAAATGGAAAGTAGTTGGTAGTTTAACTTATATATGTTTTATTTAAGAAATATTTTCTCTATTATTATTAAAAATCTCCCCATAAATAATCTAAGTAGTTAGGATTAAATCTGTCCTCTGTAGACATTTGCTTTTATTTTAGATTTCATGTTGATTTTCTTTTGATTAGTGAATAATACAAAAGACCAAAAATCTGACTATTTGATTTTTTGTATAACCATAAAACACTTCTGAAGCCAGAAATGAAGCATAGGACTTGAAACACTTCTGGGAAATATGATACCTTCTCTCAAAAGCTTCAAGACTCTCTAAAGCATTTCCTTAAAGGATCCTCAGCATTATTATCATAAATTGATGCTTAAGAAAGAGGAAAGCAAAATCTAAAGGCTTTTTCCAGCAAGTTTTCTTAGCATATATTTCTTGTTTATGTAGAATATTATAATAATGGGCTTTATGAGGCTTTAAAACCCTAGAACTTCTGAGGGTGCCTGGGTAGCTCAGTGGGGTAAGCGTCTGACTCTTGGTTTTGGCACAGGTCATCCTCTCACATTTTTCATGAGTTCAAGCCCTGAATCAGATTCTGTGCTGACAGTGCAGAGGCTGCTTGGGATTCTCTCTCTCTCTCTCTCTCTCTCTCTCTCTGTCCCTCCCTACCTTGCATTGTCTCTGTCTCAAAGTAATAAATAAATAAATAAATAAATAAATATTTTTTTAATTTTTTTTACATTTATTTATTTTTGAGAGACAGAGTTTGAACAGGAGAGGGGCAGAGAGAGAAAGAGACACAAAATCTGAAGCAGGCTCTAGGCTCCAAGCTAGTGGTCAGCACAGGGCCTGATGCGAGGCTCAATCTCACAAACTGTGAGATCATGACCTGAGCCGAAGTCAGATGCTCAACCGACTGAGCCACCCAGGTGCCCCTAATTTTTTTTTAAAAAACCTGAAAACCCTAGAACTTCTCAAAGACAAAACGTCTTTGGAAGCAACACAGTATAGTCCATAATGCATTTCCAAGATGAGACACAAATATTTAGGGTAATGCTTTTATGCTCCAGATTACTAATGATCCCCCATCATTTGGGAGTATAAGAAGATGGTCAAGGACTCAGACCTTGGAGCTAGATCTCCTGGCTTCAAGCCTTGGCTCTGCCAGTAGCTCACTGTGCATCCTTGGATTAAGGTACTTAAACTCTCAGGGCGTCTGTAATCTGAGCTGTTAAACTGAACTAGTATTTATACTTATCACAGAGGTTGGTATGAGGATTAAATGAGGCCACACATGTAAAACCCTTAGAACAGTGCCTGGCATATTGAAAAACTTATTTTTTATTTTTTTATTGTTTTTAATTTTTTTCTGTTTTTTATTTATTTTTGAGAGACAGAGAGAGACAGCATGAGCAGCATGAGAGAGAAGGAGACACAGAATCTGACACAGGCTCCAGGCTCTGAGCTAGCTGTCAGCACAGAGCCCGATCCAGGGCTCGAACCCACAAACTGTGAGATCATGACCTGAGCCGAAGCCGGGTGCTTAAATGACTAAGCCACCCAGGTGCCCCCCAAAATTTATTTTTTAAAGTTAGCAATTACATGTGTCCTGATTTAGATGTAGTATCAATTTTTAAATTACCTACATAAAAGTTTTTCACAGAAAATAAAACAAGAACAAAGGCAGCATAAAATTGTTTATTTGACACATGGTTTAATTCGGTTTTGAATTTAGATATTACATAGTATTACAAGTCATGAGAATGCTCTGATGCATTTTGTTTCTTGCTACCTAATAGTAATTAAATAGTTGATTGTATATAATCAATCAATCATGTCACAATAGTTGAAAGCAAAAAGTCATACCAGATCATTTTAAAACATGTACCTTTAATTTGATCATTGTCATAATGCTTTTGTAAATATGGATGTAATAAAAAACAAGACAGCCATTCTTAAAAATTCATATGTTATTAAAATTTTGCAATATGGTTAGTGTCTTAGAGTGAAAACAAAATCTCACATTAGGCATCATTGGCAGTAACTTTCATTGTCAACAAGACATGTCTAATTACAGAGAAGTCTTTTTGCCCATATGTTAATTTTCAGTACTGAACATTACTGAAGTTAACTGATGCAGATGGTATGCCACTGCTCTCTGGAACTGGCAGGAAAATTATGTTTCATTTCTCAAACCTCACACCTTTTATTTACTCTGAAGCAAATCTAGATTAAGAAATGCTACAGTTTTCACAAATGTTATCCCTTCTCCTAATTTCTGCTCAGCTGTTTTATCATTTGGTAAAGTAATTTATTCTTCATCATTTTTCAGGACATTTGGATGGCTTCTAAATTTAAAAAGATAAAATAAATTAAGAGAAGGCATGGAGCCAAATCAACATAGTTATCATGTAGATTCAGGAATTTCAAATAGATTTAAGGTTAAAAACAATTCCAAATTAAGCGTAAAACACATTGTTACAGGTACAAATATGTAGAGTTCAGAAGACACACCATAGTTTGTTAATGGGGGTAAGAATCTATTTCCCACAGAAGCTATTCCAAAGAAACTATGTATTATACTTTATCGGTTAAAGTAATAAAATACACATTGTGATTATTTTCTTCTAGGAGAAGCCTCTTGTTCTTTAAAGCAACTTCAAATCTGTCTATTTCAGGTGTATAGGATTTAAGTAGACTTCTGCGACCATCAAGAAAGCACCTAAATATGCTGATCATAGTCATGTTTGGTTATGAACCTTTTTAACTCCAAAAACCACTTTTTAGCTTAGGATTTACCATCTAGCCAGTAAGGTAGGATACAAAATTTTTGTATTTACCCATTCATTTTTAAAGCTATTACTGGGTGATTCAGTATTTAGTATAATGTACTATTCCTTGTGTTTTAAACACATTATCTCATTTAATCTCACATCTCACACAGTGGAGGAAGTGCTGTTATTATGTAATAATATGTAATACACAAATATTCATGAATGAAGAGATAGGCAGTAGCATAAGTGAGTTATGAAAAGTCACTTTCCCAAAGTGGAAAAGTCTTTAACATTGCATTATCTGATACTAATCCCACAACTTCTAATTGCACTGTGCTGAGGACACAAGGTGTAAGGTAACCAACCATCCCAACTTGCCTGAGACATGAGAATTTCAGTGCTAAAACTAAGAATTTACTGTATTATATGAAGCATGTAACTAGTGTCATTTTTACTTCGCCATAGGATATAAAAGAATTTTCATGCCCATACCAAACTACAATAACATATGGAGATGATCCATTTTTGTAAAACATTTTTGTTACATGGTGGGCAACTATAACAAAGGGGAAGCAGGTAATGGTGACAAAAAGGAAGGAAAGGAAATGTGCAATGACATTTTAAGTGCCGACTATTGACAGACATTGGGCTTATTATATGTTTTCTCATCTGATTCTTTGAAAACCATATGTAGTATGTAATATCCTTATTTTTTAAATGCAAAAACAGAGAACTAAAATAACTTGCCCAAGATCATGAAGCAAATAGGTAGCATAGCTAAATTTTGAAGTTTTCTTTGTCTTCAAAACCCTGTATTTTGCAACAAAAATAATCTAAGATTTATTGGTTTGCCATCCTGTAATTTCAGTAACCATTTTCTTGGTCTAGAATCAATCATAAAGAACATCTGTACACGTGTTCCTTCTGGCATTCCATTCAAAAACAAAAACAAAATGGGGTACCTATTCTGTGCCTAGTTCTGTGCTCATTGGTGAATTGGCTGAGAAGAACTAGGCACAGCTCTTGACCTCCAGGGCGTTTTGAAGAGGGAGGTGGACACCTGCATAGTAAATGCCAATGCCACGTCATAGGTGTGTCAGATCATTGCTTGATTAAGATAGAAAGAGAGGAAAAAGTAAACAATCAGATCTTCCTAAAAGGGAAAATGATTCATAGAATTGACAGTGGAGACAGTATTTAAGCTCTACTTTTTCTTTTTAAAGTATATGATTTTACCAAGTGGAAACAGTGAGAAGGCAGGCTTCCAAGGAAGACAGACAGGTACAAGTAAAATCACACTTCATAAATTATAAGTCCCCTACATAACTTGAAAAGCAGGAATTAGGGGACTAGTGGGAGATAAAAGATGACACTAGAACAAAGACAGAGAAGAGATTGTGAAGGAATTTATTGCCAAGCAGTGTAGATTTTAATTCTGCAGCAAACAATCAGTAAGGCAAGTTTTTAAAGGAGGGGATGAAACATCCCTTTATAGTAATTGACTATTTACCTATTCCCATTCCCCTCTTTACTATACATTCCATGAGAGCAAGGATCTTGTATTGATTGAGTGTGTCCATTCAGAAACCAGAAGAGTACTTGATATATAGTAGGTGTTAAAAAAAAAAAAAAAAAAAAGTTAGATCATTGAAGGTTTGAAGCAGTGGTTGGTTATATAACTGTTAGCAGGTACAACCAGCAAATGATTATTGTAATGAGTGAAGCAAGAGAAAATAAAGGCAGAATATGGACAGTGATAATAGATTTTATATAGAATCAGCACAACTTAATAACTTATGGACTGACAGGAGTTTGATAAAGTGAGAAGTTCAATATTACAATGGGATTTCAAGCCTGGGTAACTAAGTAGATAGTGATGTTTTAACCTCAAAAGGAATATAGGAAGGAAAGCCAGTTCAGGGGAAATGTTAAAAGATTTGATCTGACCTACCTTAAAGTTAAGATTCACTTGAGACGTGATATGATAATCATCAGGCAACAGTAAAAGGGGAAAAATAATTCTCCAGTTCTAATACTTATCTGGTAAATAAAAATATTTAATATATTATAACTTTGTTCAAATTTACATCATCCATATCTTTTGAATACCTTAGAGGGATAAGAAAAGTATTTATTATCAAATCCATTTGAGATCATTATAATTCACTGTCTCTTACAGCAGAAACAGGGGAGGTAGAAATAGATTAATTAACTGGCTCCAAAGTCCTGAATCACAGCTGGGGAGGGGAGAATACAGGCCCCGTAACTGTCAATCCAAGTTATCACCACAAATTTGATTACATGGGTAGATAAAATATAGACATGATATAAGGTTAAATAAACTAAAATTGATTTAAATTATAATTGATTTTGGGGACATTGAGATTTGTTTAGATTCTTGATATTACTGACATCATACTAGAAATAGCCAAGCTGATACAAAGTCTACATCCAGTACAAACTCAATGCTAATATGAAAATGTCACATCTCTGTAATCCCCGTCTTTCACCCATCTTCTTTGAGGCAAACAAAAAAACAAACAAAAATATTACTTCATTTGCAAAATGTTTTCCCTAGAACATTTCAAGAATGCCTTTCTTGGGGCACCTGGGTGGCTCAGTCGGTTAAGCATCCGGCTTCGGCTTAGGTCGTGATCTCACGGTTCATGGGTTCTAACCCCACGTCGGGCTCTGTGCTAACAGCTAGCTCAGAGCCTGAAGCCTGCTTCAGATTCTGTATCTCCCTCTCTCTCTGACCCTCCCCTGCTCACGCTGCCTCTCTCTGTCTCTCAAAAATAAAACTAAAAAACCATAAAAAATTTTTTAAATGCCTTTCTTTTGTTTTCTTTAATAACAGCACAAGAAAAATATACTCTTATCACCATATGGTTTCTCAACACCACCCATATCAAAATCTTAAGTATTAGGAAACTACAAATTTGAAAAAAAAAATTCATTAGTCAATAATACAGTAAAGTCCCTTTTAAAGAAAGTAATTTTTCTCTCTAACAGAAAAAGATGATCTGGGATTTTGTGATTCATCATAATCAGGATATAAATAAGTGATTTCTTATAGGGTTTTGATTCTAATGCAATTTAACATACCCATATCCATTTTGGGGCTAGTTTTTGAAGGAAGATGAAAAAAATTCACTTTTTGTGGTACTTAAAGAAATGTTTTTGAAAATTTCTTGAAGCACTTCATTGAGACTTCTAAAGAAGGTCTAGGGATGTTGAGACTTGACTCACATTCAAGAATCCTGGAGTTTGTCCATTGACTTCAGTACAGAGCAAATACTAAGTTAAAACTGTAACATGAGGGACTTGGGGAACTGGCTAAAGTTGTAAAAAAAAAAAAAAAGGTGAGAAAGGGTGAAATATTTTGAAACTATAAAAAGAGAGTCACCTCCAAATATATTTTCCAAGAATAACAATCTATTCTATAATTTTTATATATTTAAAAATAAAACAAACAAAGCTTTGTTACCAATATGATTCTCTTACCTGGCCACATATTTGAATACCATCCTTTCGTAATTTCCCTTATACTTATCTATTTTGTTGATTATAAAATGCAGTCATAGACTATAAAGTTGCTTGTAATCCTTACAGTGTAACTAACTCTATAGAAAATCACTAGGAATCAAATTACAGGTTAGATGCCAGCAGTATTCTAATAAAACAACTCCTTAGTTTAATAACAGCAGCTCTAAATTGATATTACTGCACAAAATACAAAAGATGCAGAGCTCAGGTGTGAAGTTTCTAATTCACAAGAGACTTGGGGAGTCTTCATTTGACTCTTTATTACCTTTAATGAAAAGATGAAACATCACTGATGAATTTTAAGATTCCTAACTAATTTCAAAATACTTGGTATTCACATAGATTAAAATCTCGCTGAAACACTTCAGTGTGACTCTCTGAGGAATTGTTGAAATCTTTGAGAAAAATCAACTTGTTACTATAAAGCACGTACTCTGCTACTTTATGGGAGGTAGCTTTGAGAAACCTAGTGAATGGGGAGAGACATAGCATCTATGGAGAAATAAGAGAGGAAAAACAACCTAATATAGAACCAAGCACATTTCATAGTGCAGACAATAGATGTGATGGGAATGCCACTAGAGGAAATAACACCATGGGAGACTGTTAAGGAAGAGGTGCAGTGTATACATTCTGGGGAACTGTGAGGCGAGATTAGGGAGAAGCAAATTGGGAAATAATCCTGGCAGGGGAATACCAAAAGGGAAAGGAGAGGAGACAGTATTGAACCAGTATAGATGATGATAACCGCTAATGGAGCAGGAGATGATAGGGCTAGTTAGGAGAGATGAGGTCCAGCAAAGGAGGATAAGCCTTACAGCTCTGATCTATAAATTATGTCTGAAAGGCACCTGTGGCATAAAAGTTAAGAACTGAAACTCTGAGACAGACTACCTGACACTGACACTTACTAGCTCTTTGACTCTGGGCAAGTACTTGAGTTTTCTATCTCAATTTCCTTATCTGTGTAATAGGGCTAATAATAATTTGTATTAATACAAGTTAAGTGCTTGCAAGCTCTTTTTATTGTATCAAAACTGACATTCTTAAATAGAGGAATATATATTTATATATATAAATGTATTTACACATATATACATTTTTTAACAAATGTGTTTCTCTGCAGCATGGTCAAGGTAGATTGAAAAGGTTAACTCTGGGCAGGTGAACTCAGCAATCACTGTAGTAACCCAGCATTTCCCCTTAACATCCATGATCCATTACAATTGAAACTGGAACATTGGTCTCAGAATTTTCATATATAAGTATAAAACATGATCTTTTATTTTCTCTACCTTGCTAACCAAGTGTTTGCATCCAGTTCCTGTGGAACCAATAGCCAAATAAAAGTTTCATGGCAAACTGTCAGATTTAAAACCTGGATCTTCTAGTTCCTTGCTACGATAGTGATGACAGTTCATTTGACCTCACTATTTTCTGATAAAGTTCTATATCTAAGTTTGGGTGAAATTAATGACTTTGAGGAACATTATGGAAATCCACCAAAATGAAAAATTTCTTTGGATTCTCATACTATGCATGATAAATTGGAAGCTTTATTACTACATTTAACCTTTAGAACATCTTTCTTTAAAATATAGATTCAAATGTAAAATCTAGCATTTGCAGACATTGTACTAATTTGTTACAGTCACCCTTTTTAACCCACAAGGTTTTGAGTTCATAAGAGGGACATGAATTATAATATGAGGTCTAATATTTCCATCATTGGTACATATAATTTTTTTCCAGATATTCTTTGTACTTATGAGGAAGAAGTGTGCACAGTGCAGATTCAATTGCTAAAAATTTCAATGAGAAGCAAGAAATACAGAAGTAAAAACTAAGTGTCATATATGTTTATTTCAAGTAAATATCATTTTCTCTTCATCTGAAATTAGTTTATCTTTTAAATTTGAGCAATTTGGCAGAATAAATAGATTTTTTTCTTTGAAACAAATCTGTTATTGTCAAATATTCTACCTAAGAGAGGTATCAGGAACTGTAGCAATTGCAAATAGATTTGATAAAGAAGAAATAAATGATGTTCAGCTTCTGATTTTAGCTTCTGTTACTAGACTACAAAATCAGAGTTACTTATTTTTCATGTACTGTCATCAATGCTATGTTGATCTAATCTATGTCCAATAAACACATGATCAAGAACTATTGCAAAGCCCACTAACTTGGTAGCATTCATCAATCTACTGACATTTTTCTACTTAGAAGCCCTTAAAAGCAGACTGTGACTGATGGTTTATAATTCCTTAAAGAGAATTTATATATCTCTTCTTTCTGCTTTGCCCTAGGAATATTTCAGAAATGCCCAGTCTAACGTAATTCAGCCACAGTGACTGCACTACTGTAGGACAAGGTCTTCTGCAAGGACCACGGTAGCAACAGGGATTCTTAAAACCTGCCTTCTGCTTATTCATGGTCTTTTAAGGAAAATCTCAGGACAAAAAGAATATAATCTACACAAGTGACTGCAGGGCTTCAGAAAAGGAAATGCTTAATTCCTTTCTAGTTCATGTTCTTTTTAGGAACTCAACAGAAATGACACTATAAAAAAGGAGAGATGCCAGTGTGTAATAGGGAGACTTTTGTAGAAGCATGTTGGGAAATGAAGTTCCTATTAATAAAATACAAATAATTTAGCTGCCACAGCTGGAAATCTCTAACTGCAGCACATATTTCTATAATTGCTCTAATCCCTGTGTGTTCTTTTGCTCTTTTTTCAGGCAGACCAGTCATGATTGTGGTGGAATACATGGAGAATGGATCCCTAGACTCCTTTTTGCGGGTGAGGCGTTCTTTTCTGATGGCATTTAAATAAGCTATTCTGAGTTCTAGATTTAAATCATTTATCATAAATTAACTTTTGCTTAATGTTATTCATGGATTTTTCCATGAAGAATAGCAACATTTTCTCTAGGGTGCCTTTCTCTGATACTGTGATACATTAGTGCGTTTGTTACCAACAGGAGGTGTATGTACACGTAATTATATAATTGATTTCTCTTATAAATTCACATGCCATGTTAATATATATATTTCCAAATGATGTTATAAAGAGATTAAATGAAACTCAGTTGCCTCACATAAACATTCATTTTATTTTATCACATTTAACTATTCAGTATGATGTTTTATGCATGATCTATAATGCTGATCTATAATGCTGAACCCCTTAAATTAATGTATATTTATGAATAATGAGCCAAATTCATACCAGAAAACGGGTTTTATCACTTTTAAGTTCATTTGCCTGACTTTCATAAAACAAAAGAAAAAAGACAGAGATTTGTCTTTGCAAATCAGAGATTTGTTTCAGAACAAAAAATTTTAAAGCACTCTTTTTAAAGTGACTTCTCCTTGAAAGTATGGTGTATACAAAAACCATTTGTCTCATAAAGTAGTAGAGAATAACAGAGCTGATAAGGCATCTTGAATGTATTTATAATGTATTTAATATTTAAAAAGCCATCATATGCTTAAAAAAACACTCATTGTTAGTAAAAACAAACGGAATATAAAAAATAATTATTACAGTTAATATTTTTCATTCTTAGCAGAGGTCACATATTTGAATGTCACTTTATTCTCAAATATTCTTCTATCTACAGAAAGATGGCCATTTTCCTTACCTGTAATATGACTGGACTTTTGCCATTTGGAATATATTATATTAATTTTTATGTTCATTTTTATAGGATAAAAATAGCCTCAGGCATTCCTTCTTCGCTTAATTTTTGTTCTGTTATTTGGTTAGGTCTGCATCTCACCTTTCTTTTTTAAATCTCATTTTCATTTAATTTTCTCGAGTTCATGCCCTCTTCTTCCAACTTCTCTCAATATTAGTAGTAATGATATATTTACCCTGTGACTGAACTTGATGCCCAGATTCAATACCAGAAGCTGAATTCAGCAAAATCGTCGAGTTCTTAAAGAGCAAGACTCCTCACCCAATGTAGTCTCTCAACTAAGTATGCTTTTTAAAGCAAAATGAAATTCATAGTTGTTTGGGGACATGACTATTTGTTTTTCTTTTTCTGTAGCCATTCTCAAGATGTTATAGCTTGTATTCATTTTTTCTATAAATGTGCTAAATTATTTTAGAATATATGATCAGGACCACCTATGGTACTTTGAAATGCACATATAGTTAGGATCTTCCATTATGTTTATTCAAAAACTCATTCTTATTAGACATATACCAAAATGACTTTATCTCTAATGATGCTTGGGATAAGTTTTGGATTTTTTATTTTGTTATACTATATCCTAGAGCTGAATATAACGTCAAATAATGCAACAAGTACTCAATCTAAATTGCTCCTGAAAATGGGATCAGATGGCTGCCACAGCAAATTAGAAAATAATTCTTAGCTTCTTATATCCTTTTTATCCTGCTGAATCATGAATTAATTAAAATATGTTATAAATAAAAGATAATAGGCTATCAATAAAATATTTATGTAGAAGCATCCTCCTACCTGTTTATAAGTAATATATTTCATGATTTAAATTTTTAAAGCTAATATTTTTTGGCTTTTATGCATTATATACCATACAGTCTGGGAAAGAATAATGTTCAGCTGATGGAGGCTGTCATTACCACTGCTCAGAATCTCAACACATGTCAGCTCATCTTGGTTCTGCGCCTTCCAGCTGCGTGACCTAGTGACTTGGGAAAGTTATTAACTTCTCCATGCCTCTGCTTACTTATCTATCAAATGGGAACATTAACAGCATCTACCTCATATGAGTGTCATTGAGTTGATTATTTTAAAGCTTATAAAATAATACATGACTTATTGTAAGTGGTAGAGTGAACATTCAAACTCAAGCCTCTGACTCAAAAAGCCATGTTCTCATATACTTTTTTAAAATCAAATGACTTATTACTTCTTTTTATAAGTTCACTGCCATCTCCCCATGTGAACTCGTCTCCTGTCTGCACATAGAATTTTCATTTAAAAAAATCACATGCATGGTGGGGGGGAAGCCCACACGACCAAATACTCCCTTCTTACTGTTCTTTAATATTCTTACCCTTCTTTGTAATCACATCTCTTTTATCCCAGAAGCTCAAAGCGGTATATAAACTTTATGTCAATAGCAGATACTCAACTCCCCATGGCAGGCAGAAATAAAACACATAAAGATATATATCCCACAACTTCTCAAAAACGAAGTCATTTTTCAAACTGCTGCTTTAGAATTTGATAATCGCAGCTTCTGTGAGCACAGAAAGAGGAAGTGGCTAAGTGCATTGCATTGTAGGGAAGCCATCCATGGCTCATTAATAGCATTCTGTGCTTACTAGAAGCAGAAAAGATTTCCCTTTGGTCTCCCACATATTTGAAAATCACTTCAGTTTACTTTTTATATGAAACAGTGGTAGCAAAACTACGTACAAAATTACAATGTAGTGCCAATGGTGGTAGCTGGCTTGCTGTGATATTGCACTAGGTTCATAAATCTTCTACTGTTCAGGATCCTTGTGGACATTCCTCTGGATACTTGTTAGAAAGAGGTGGTGTAGTTAAGTGTCTGTGTTTGGGCATGTGCGCATGTGTGTAGTGCACACACAGATGGGATGTGCATGGGTATGTAACTATGTGTGTACCTTCGGTTTTAAAATAAAATGCATTCTGACTTAGCAAGCAAGAGCATCAGCCCTGCTGTTCAAAATGCATGACCTTACCAATGTGCAAATTTTCCTAACTTTGCCAAGGAAATACACTAGTGTGAATTAAGTGTAACCTTGACCATCATTCATATACAGTCTCTCTTGAACTATGCATATGGATATCAAAAACACTTTTCGTGGCACTTAACCTGGCAGCTGCTTCTTCCTAAATTTTTGGGCTTACATTTTTATAAAAATTTTAACTAGCAATCCAAATAAAAATAGGGGGCGCCTTGGTGGCTCAATCGGTTAAGTATCCAGCTTCGGCTCAGGTCATGATCTCATGGTTCATGGGTTCGAGCCCTACATCCGGCTCTGTGCTGACAGCTCAGAGCCTGAAGCCTGCTTCAGATTCTGTATCTCCCACTCTCTCTGACCCTCCCCTGCTCGCACTGTCGTGCTGTCTCTCTCTGTCTCTCAAAAATAAATAAAACACACACAAAAAATTTTTAAACAAAAGTAGTTATAAAATACTTTAAAACTTTGAGATAACCACATGCCAACCACAAAAAGGTATTCCTTTATTTTATAACATTTGCTGAATGTAGCTTTGTTGATCATATCACAAAATTCAGTTATTCCAAAAAATAATACCACTGGTTTCAGTTTAAGATGTTATATTGTGTTCATGTTACAGCCTCTTGCTGCCCCCTCAAGTCCTTTGATGTTACACATACATTATTTGCAAAACACAATCACATGAGCAAGCAAGAGGGAGTGTTATCCATATAACAACAGAGGAAAAAAGGTGGAGGGAGAATTACTGAAAAGAAAAACAAACAGGATCAGATTGAATAAGGCAGCTGTATTTCAAAATGTGGTCAGAAAAGGATGCTTAGGAGCAAAAAAGAATGTGTGGAAGGTAATGCTCCTGACTGATAGGAAGATGCAGAATAGGAACAGGGCGGGCTGTTGGTTGGGAGATGATGAATTTCACTTGGGTCATATTCCATTTGAGATGTCTATGGAGCATGCGGTGAAAATGTTCAGACAGAAATAAGAAATATAAATCTGAAGCTCAGAAGAAAAAATCTTGACTGAAGTTAAAGATCTGGCAGTCGTTAGCATAAAAGTAGTTATAAAACCTAAAACATGATTTTTTTAGGAAGAACTTTTAGAGAAAGGCAAGGAGTTGAACAAGTTTGGAACTCTGTGGTGTGCCAGCCTGGGGAGGAGCAGGGTGGAGCCTCCAAAGGTAACTAAGAATAAGTGGTCAAAAAAGAACCAGGAGGAAGATGAAGGCGTGGAGTCCTGCATATCAGGCAAGAGCAAATAAGCAGTTGCATCCAGTGCAGCAGAGAAAGTCAGAAAAACAAAAACTGAGACGCACCTTTGGGATTTACTACTTAAGTCCTCAGTGATCTCAATAAGAGCAGGTTTAATGGCTTGACCCAGGCAGAAGTCAGAATGTATAGGGAAAAACAAGAATAAATGATAAATAGGAATTGGCAGACCATTTTTTAGGTAAATAGTAGCTGAGATAGCAAGGCAAGATATAAATCAAATGCTAGAATACATAAATAAAAACAAAGGGTATTTTTAATAGAAAGAAATTTTTATTAAACCAGACCAAAGAGGTGGGGAGTTGGGGAGGGGGGTGTTATATATAGAACAGGTACAATAGAACACCGGTATTAAAGGAGAATTGGAGTGGTGGAAAAAGAATCTTCCAGGTAAGCAACCGATGAATCCAGGCTAGATAAAGAAGGAAATAAAGAGACTGATAGGCTAGAAATGAGTAGAAATGCCATCAGCCAGGAGTTGTTATTATGTTTTGTGAGGAAGAGAGAGCCAAGGGAGGAGTGTACCAGAAAGCAGGATACTAGCAGGGGTGTGTGACACCACAGATTATACCAGCTTGCAAGAGATGACTATCACATGATCAGGAATTTAGGAATCTGGTTGTTTAACTGTTAGCAGCTTGAAAATGGCTATGAGGGAACTATTTACACCACACAAAATGGCAAATGCCACAAATTGAGGCGTGTTTGTTTTGTTTTTCTCTTGAGGTCTATATCTGAAGTATGTAGATTGATACTTAAGATTTCTGAAGCAAGGCAGTTTTAGGGGTGACGATTTCCAGGTGTGGACCCAACAATTCATGGCTAAAGCAAAAATTAAAATGAATATCTTTAATTAACTAATGTAGATAACATTTGTGTGTGCTTTCTCTGACTCGGGCATTATCCCAATCCCATGCATTCATTAACTCACCAAGCGCTTATGACAACAGTATGAGGTAAATGTTACTCTTATCCCTGTTTTACCAAGGAGGAAACTGAGGCAAAGCATAATAGGTAACTTGCCCAATATGAAACAGCTGATAAATTATTCATTCATTTTTTTGCATAAATATGTGTTCACAGACTACAGAAGCCCCATTACTATTCTGGAGCCTAGAATACAGAAGTGGACAAAACAGAAATAAAAATCTAGTGGAAGGGAAATAAAGAATTCGGCAAAATATATGGTATGTCAGATAAGGAGAAAAAGCAGAAGTGAAGGTGGGAGTGAGATTAGGTTTCGTATTAAAGTGAGTGAACAGGTCAGATCTTACTGAAAGGTGTCATATGAGGAAAGGTGGAAGAAGGTGAGGGAGCCAGCCATAGGGATCCCTGGGGTGAGTGTCCCGAAGAGTCAGAATAGCAGGCTCCAATGCCCTGAGGTTGGAGCATTTTGTACCCAGAGAGCTACATATTGTCTTTATGCTTTATGACTGTATGCCTCTTTTGCCTAAGACAGCACTAATTCATGCCTATGGTCCCTTCAAAATTGTTAATATTGACGCTTTTACCCTGCAGTTGGGTTAATAAAATACATAGTCATCCCATCACTATAGCTAGAATAGGTGGTAGAAGATGATCAGAGAGTTGATGGAGGCAAAAATGGACTCAGATGCTGGGGGAAATGATTCTCAACCTTGGCTGCACATTATAATCATTTGATTTGAGAGCGTTTACCAATCCCAAGTTCCAGCCTGCATCCCAGGTGAATTAAATCAGAATCTCTTGATGCAAAACATGCATCAATATTTGTTCAAAGTTCTCCCAGATGAGTCTAATATGCAACCAAGTTGTAAAAACACTGAATCTGGACATTGTAGGCCATCGTAATGACTTTGTGTTTTCTCTGCGTAAGATGTGGAGCCACTGTAGGGTTTGCAGTAGAGATACAACATAATACGCGTCTTAAAAAGATCTCTCCAGTTGCTATATTCAGAGACTATAGCGAAGTATAGATGGATGGAGGGAAATTAGGAGGCTTTTGCAATAAATATCCAGATAAAGAGATAGCAGTGTCTTTAGATGAGGATTGTTGTAGTTAAGTTGATGAAAACTACTAGAGTCTGTGGTATATTTGGAAAGTAAAGCCAATAGGATTTTCTGTTAAATTGGATAATTTTAGAAGCAAAGGGAAGATTCAAGGACAACTGTCATCCATCAAATAAGGTCAATAATAGGCAATAACTACTTCTTACAGTTATTGTATTATAAAGTATTAAATGGCTAATAGATCTAAAACTCCTAGAATATGTTTCTAGGCACATGTTAAAGTCTCCATAATGTATGTATTATTATAATATATTTCAGGGGTGCCTGGATGGCTCAGTCAGTTAAGTCTCCAACTCTTGAGTTCGTCTTAGATCATGATCTCACAGTTTGTGGGATTGAGCTCCATGTGGGGTTCTCCTTGAGATTTGGTCTCCTCCACCCCCTTTGCTGTCCCTCCCCCATGCTCATGTTCTCACTCTACCTCTCAAAAATAAATAAACAATATGAGCACCTGGGTAGCACAGTCAGTTAGACTCAGGTCACAATCTTGCAAGCTTGTGATTTCAAGCCCTGCATCAGGCTCTATGCTGATGATGTGGAGCCTGCTTGGGATTCTGTCTCTCCTTCTCTCTGCCCCTCCCCTACTTGTGTGCTCTCTCCCTCCCTCCCTCCCTCCCCCCCCCATCTTTCTCTCATAAAATAAACTTTAAAAAATAAAGAAATTTTAACTTATACATAACATATATATGTTATGTATATATACACACACACACGTTTCAGAAGATGTCACTAAGAGATTTAAAGTTGTTTTTCTGTTACTTCCTGGTCTGTTTTTTCTAGTGACTAAAAATAGCTTTAATTTTCACCATTTAAAAAAATCTAGATATAAGTCAAGAATATGAGTATTTAAATAATACATATAAGTGCATATCAGCATTTCAAAAGCAATGTGAGTCATTTGAAGAGTTTCCTTGAACAAATGCAAAGCAAATATTAATTTAAAAAATTAAAGGGATCTTTTAAATATTTATGTAGTCAAATTATAAATCTAGTAAAGATGGCATTTTACCTTATGCTAGTTATATATTAATAATGAGAGCTGTATTTTATTAACACACTTTTCTTGTAAATTGTGTTGTGTGGAATTATATTTGTGCTGGGGTATGAGAGCAAAATTAATCTACATCACATTCATTTGATATTCAACAGTGAAAAATATTGTCACATTCACCTACCAATATCTTTTTTAAAACCATAAAAGTTATAGTTGAATTAATCCTCTTAATTACTTTTTTCAGAAAAATAATTCAGAAAAAAAAGGAAAACTTCATGTAGATGAATGTTATTATTTATCATGCCTGTGCCAGCTTAATACCAAATACTATTCTAAAAATAATGTGACAGTAAGCATCCAAATATATGAAAGCAGGGTATACTTGGAACCAAGCATATGGCTGGCTTAGCTTTTTATTTTTAAATTGGAAATTCAATTATCAACTTCCAAAAGCCTAAATTTATCTTTTAACATTATAGTACTGTAAATGTGTTGTGTCATTTGTAGTACCTGGTACCATGAAATTGTAGTTTACAATTTTCCTTACTAGTTCTTTTGCATGCATGTCTTGGTGCTGATTTTTTAAATTGGTGTATAATTCACAATTATAGTGATATATAGAGCTATTACATGCATTTTCCTGAGCTCCTCTGTGGTCATTCCTATGTCCTCATTTGGACCATACAGGAGACTTTGGATTTATAGAACTAAATATTAGACTTGAATTTTGGTAGTTCCCAACCATGCATGCAAATCAGAGTCACCATCCTAGAGAGATTTTATAAAATATATATGCAGACTCCAGCGGATGTATCTTGCAAAACTTTCCCTGGGCAATTGTGATGCACTCTAATGATGCTTCATCAAGACTTTGGCACCCTGACACCTTTCCCCAAATGTCAAACAAAAGAAGTTTAAATTGTCTTGGCTTTACTTAAGTGAAGCATTTAGTAGCTGGTGTAGATTACAGTCACATAAACCTAAGCAAAAATATTTTTAATAAATTCAGTAGTAAGCTTTGTAAATTAAAGCTATATTATATTCAGATTCACTTTAAGCCCTTAACATATAATTCTGAAATCCAACTACCATGTTTCACAAATCCATATCTACTTTCTTCCTAGATTATTTTAGGTATTTTAGAAATGACATTTTTCGTTTCCTTGTGATTGAAATTTCTGATTCTATTATTGGTAGCTTCTTCCTTCTATAAAAATATAACTCTGCTTAGCGTAAGTGCAAATCCGTAGTGACTACAGAAGAAAAGCCTGGGAGGATTTAGTAAACATTCAACAGGAAATTATAATAAGATTTTCAGCTGGGTAGGCCGCAAGAACCAAGACTTCAGCGAAAAGGAGATCCCTACTCTTATTTGTTCAGTGGTTATTTCAAAACAAAAAATGACTTGGTCTTTCCAAATCTATAATCTTAGTCATTTCTTTTTCAGATTCGTGAGTATTTTTAAAAGTCACAGCATGGTCAACTTTCTGATTTAGGAACATATAAAAACTGAATTTTAACTTTAAACTCAAGTTATAGAAGTAACCCTCCAAGGTCTGTTTTCTGCAAATCAATTGTTGAAAACTCAAATGCACTTTCCCATAAATATTTCTTTCAAAGATATTGCTTAAGTTCTTAGGCAGATCCATAAAAGCCTCTTTAACACAGATCACAGCTTAAGGATGTAACTTCCAATACCAAAGTCGACCAGGAGTCTCCTTCAAAACCAAAAAAGTATTTTCCTCCCTTCTACATGATTTGCTTTGGACAAAAAAAAAAATTAAAGTCCATTTTTCTGTGGTATTCATCCCTTTCTTCATGTCCTCTTCCTGGCTCCTCGATATCCTGCTTTTACCGTTTTAAATCCCACATGGTTAGGTCTTTTTCCACCTCTTCAAATCACCTATAACCTGGACCCCACACAATACCCTATTCTTTTTTTTTTTAATGTTTTATTTATTTTTGAGACAGAGAGACAGGGCATGAGAGAGGGAGGGGCTGAGAGAGAGACACACACAGAATTTGAAGCAGGCTCTAGGCCCTAAGCCATCAGTACAGATCCCAACACGGGGCTCGAACCCACAAACATGAGATCATGACCTGAGCCAAAGTCGGAGGCTTAACCGACTGAGCCACCGAGGCGCCCCTCACATACCCTATTCTAAGCTCTCATTCTCTCATCACCATAGATTTTAACAAGAGATACGTTAAACTAACACATACTATTGCCTGTGATTCACAAATACTATTTTAATTCCTCCAGATTTTGCATCTTTTACATGGACTTATAAACACAAAGAGATTTTTTTTAATATTCTTCTGGAAATAACATGTAACAGGAGATCTACTCTCTTAACAAATTTTTAAGTGTACAACACAGTATCGTTGACTGTAGGTACAGTGTTGTACAGCAGGTCTCTGAGCTTATTCATCTTACTTAATGGAGACTTTATGACTGTCGATTAGCATTCTCCCATATCCCCCAGGCCTTGGCAACACAGAAGTTGGGGGACAAGAGGTTTACCAAGTCCACTGTTTATATACCTCAATTGGTAAATCACTTAGTGAGGTACATGTTTTAAACAGCCCTTTTATAGCTGTAGTTAGCATTTTGGAAGTAATCATTTTACAAGCTTCAACTAACCTTTTGTTTGTGTCATTCTGTTTGAAAGGCTAGTGCCATTCCTTATCACTCGTGTTTAGTGAATCAAAAATGTCTTTTGATGTGCAAATGAATCAAACTTTCATTACTTCATTTTAGAGCACCAATTGTCATTATCCAATAGTGTTCATTATACCTGATTTGTGAGGAGTTTTTGAGTTGATTTATTTATTGTATGTAACCAAGATACTGCACCTTGTACTGAATGCTCTGTAAATGTTTGCTAAATGATGAGATGCAATTTTTATTAATTCTACTCTATGGTAGCAGCTTATCACCTACCATATGTAATCTTGCTTATCATTCATAGTTAACATTTCCAGGACACTGAATCATAATTATTTACCGTATACAAAAGAGTATTGCACACTTTCAACAATAAAGTTTTAGGACAATGATTTATGTTGTGGTTCATAGACTTTTGATAGTTTGTAAGGCTATTCCTTTTGATGGGTTCAACATCACTATTCTCCAGTGAAGAGCTACAAAGAAATATAGTCGAAATCTGTCTAACATATTTAGCCTCCTTTTCCTCACTCTTTAGTGAAAATTTAAGAATCTGATGGTCAGAGTCAAACCAGTCTTATCCTCAGAAGTAAAGATGGGGTTGCAAGTGTAGTGAATATTTCTCCTTCACTCAAGATTCTTTCAAAGAATCTCGTATAGTAAGCCCATGAAAAATATTTCATTAAAATGTTCTCCTACTGACTAACAGCCTGAAGTACTTCACTCCAGTAAGAGAAAAATAAGTAAGTTCAGTTCAATCCAGTGAATACCTGTTGAATATTTGCCACATCCAGGTATGGTTCTAGGCCCTGAGATTTCAAAGATGACTGAAACAGTTACCCTGGATGAGCTTACGTGCAAGCCAGTGGGAGAGACAGACACACATGCATATGGTTTTAACAAGTGTTGGTATAAAAAGGATGCTTTGAGAGCAATAAAGGAAGAAACTTGGTCCCACTTTATTCATCCACCTTCCTAACCAGTCCCAAGATATTGTAGGTCCTGCTGGCTATGTCTTGAAACCATGATTCAAGCCACCAGTTTCTCTCTCCTGTGTTACTCTAATGGCCTCCAAATTAATCTCTCTGCTACCATTTTCATATGCAAGTCAAAGTATATCACTCCACAGTTAAAATTCTTCTCTAACTTCTCTAACCAGCTTTGGTTCGGGTCATGGTTCCTGAGTTCAAGCCCTACATCAGGCTCTGCACTGACAGTGAAGACTCTCTTTCTCTCCCTCTCTCTGCCCCTCCCCCACTTGCTTGCATACTCCAAATAAATAAATAAATATCCTTCTCTAACTTGTCATTACTTTTAGAATAGATTTATCTATTTGCCATAGCTTACATAACCCTACCTGATACGGCCTGTGCCTACCTCTCTAGTCTTCCTGTTGCTCAACAGGTTCAGGCCTCATTGGCTTTTATTCATCAAGCATGCCAAACTCAAACTGATTCTCAACTTAAGACATTGATTCCTGCTGGGAACTATTCACACCCTCCATCATATCATCCCCTTTTACATTACTCCATTTTATTTATTTTATCATTCTTCATTATTTAAAAGTATCCCACATATGTCTTTTCTATTTATTTTCTTTCTCTCTGCCTCCAATTAAATGTTGGGTGCAACTGGAACAGGCACCTTTCTCTTTGGCTTCCCACTCTGATTCCAGCAATTGGAGCAATAACTGACCATAGTTGATTCTCAGTGACTATTATATGAAAGAATGAACTTGGGGATTTATCCAGGACCTCCTAGAAGACATGACACTTATGAAAAGTTCAGGTGACCAATGACATGGCCATTCCTGGAAGAGGAAACTATATATGCACAGCACATCAGATATGAAATGACGTGTTTTATGGGTGAATTAAACACACACACAGAAATTGAATCAGAATAAGTTACATGACAGAAGAGATGAGCAAGGGTCATGTCTATATTAAATACTACATTTTATTCTTCACTGAAGGTCATTGAGAGTTTTAAAGGAAAGGAGTAATATGCTGTTAATTGTGTTTCCATAGAATTTGATTTTTTTTCAAAAAATAGACAATGATGTGATGATTTCAGAACAGCATAGCACTAAAATCCTACATTTGTCCTCAGCACTGGCTAAGTACTTGAGCTCAACCTAAGATCAATGGACGGACTCCTGAAAGTGTTTGTGCAGCAGAACACTTCAAGCATAGCCTTGAAAAGCATTGTCAAGAGTTTGCATTACTTGCATTGTGAAGATGTTGTGACATGCCAATGACTGCTCAAGTCTGGTGGATGTTTTGCTCCGGGTCTGAGAAAGAGTCCCGTGGAGCTCTGCAGTTTTCAGAAGTAGCAGGCATTATTATGTATAGCTTTCAGAAATCACCTTCCAGTCAGGCTCACCCTCTCTGGCATGTAAAGGTTAAGCTCCATGTCTTTTCTCTGCAATCAGTCTGAGAGCAGAGAAAGAGAAGAATGAAGACAAACTAATGCTAGCTACTAAGCTCTGAGGTGCAGTGTGTAAATATGCCACATTCACTCTCTTTCATTTGAATCTGCCTTCCTGGGGAAAAAAAAAAAAACATGTGTCATAAAAAAAATTCATAGTTTCTTTTTGATTAATCTCTAGTAGGAAGCCCAAAGATATTAAATCTCAGTGCTCTCACATTTTTCTCCTCCCCTCATAAACAATTCAATTCAGTTTGAATTAATATTTATCGAGTGCTGACACAAGGCATGGCAGTATAGCGGATGCTGTGATAGAACTGCTACATAAAAGAAAGAAAACCTGTGTCCTAGCTTAAGGAAGGAAAACAGCTTTTTTTTTTTTTTTTTTTTTTTTTTACATAAGACAGTAGGAATAATGTAGCAACCAGCGCACTACAAGACAGCATCAAAAGTTATTTAACTTGGTCACTATTTATTAACCATTCACCATTGTTAATAAAGAAAACCAGTATGTCCTAAACCACACCTGAGGAGCCTATGTTGACAAGGACTAGAAAAGGGAATATAGATTTTGCAGGAAGGAGAGAGTTGTATCATTTGTAGAGAAATATATTTGTGCCATACCTCATGTGTGAATAATTGCGACTTTTCCACTCAATGACATAGATAAATAGGTCCTCATTTGTTGGTTTACCTGGAATGTTTTTGTTTGTTTGTTTTTGGCTTAGTGCTTTCAGAGGTCTTTTATACCTGGCTTTATTAAGCCAAATTATGCTGCCCAAACTAACACAAACTGGGTCATTATGGCAAAGTTTAGGTCAACTCCTTTTTAAACAACTCTAAAAAGAACACAGAGTCTGGAATTAGACTGTCTAGATTTAAGCCGTGACTCTACTATATACTAGGTTATTAAATATCTTTGTCCTTCAATTTAACCATCTGTAATTGAAGATGATAACTACACTCACATCACAGAATTGTTAATAAACATTGAGGAAGGTAAGAATAAGAAGTTTATAACTGTGACTGCTTTGTAGTATTTAAGGAATGTTAGAAAATTTTCTGTAGAATAATGTATCAACAATAGCTGTATGAGTTCCTAAAAGAATAAAAAATTATTTGGAGTTCCTTTTTCATCAAACCCACTTATATAAACATAAAGGGGGGAGGGAGAGAGAGAGAGGGAGAGAAAGAGAGAGATTGCCACAGGTTGGGCACACTTGGAAGCAGATTCTAAAAGGAGATACACATGAAGAAACATCACTGGGGTGAAACCTCAGAATCATCTCCTTTAAGTTCTAGAGTTTTGGCAGCTGATACTCTTTACCAGAGCCCCTCTCTGGGAAATGGCCTTGGCTGGAGAAAGCAATCATATCCAAGGTTATGACACCTTTACAGGAGCAGCTTGCAGCCAGTGGTTGATTGAAGTGAGGGTAACAAGGACCCATACAGTTTTACTCAATTTAAACCGAATCCAAAGAATTATCCCAGATCGAGGATATCCCACAGGATGATATATCAAGGCCTTTGTCGTGAATGCATGACACTTTAAGTTCTTCTACTCCCCATCCTGTCTCTTCTGCCCCACACAGAAGTTGATCCTGAGAGTGTGTAATCAGGGGTCAACATTTAATAAGGTTAATAAATATTACTGCTTCATCAAATATATTCTAATTTGTATACAACGCTGCCTTCTTTTTGTTAGTTCATGGGTGGCAGAGAAGAATATGAGTACGGAGGATAATAATATAGTTAAGATTGGTGCTACAACATCGATCCTTGATTTATGTTAGGGGTTCTGCAGTTTTACCCAGCAGTTTTATTCCATTAGTACAAACATTGGCATAGTGAAAAAAGGCAGATATATGTCTTAGTGCTATTGTAAAAATAGTTTTGACCTCATGGAACCCTGAAAATGTCTTGGCCATGGGATTAGAAATAAATATTCTACACTGTGTAATCCTATGACAGAACGTGGAGTAAGTAGTTTATCTTCTTTACGAACACCAAAATCTCATTTTTAATGCGGTCATGTATTGCTGTTGGAATTGTGATTGCTGTGATACTGAATGAAAGCCATTAATGTAATTCTCTCCAAATGTCGGTGGTAAAGAGAAGTTAAAATAAATTTTAAATAACTTGTATGAAATAGAAAAGGAGGGAACACTCCCAAACTCAGTTACAAGACCAGTACTACTAGATCACTAGGTTTTTCAGTCTGTTGAGTGTCTGACTCCTGATTTCAGCTCAGGTCATGATCGCACAGTTGGTGGGATCGAGTCCTGCATCAGGCTCTGTACTGATGGTGCCAAGTCTGCTTGGGACTCTCTCTCTCTCCCTCTCCTTCTGTCCCTACCCTTCTCACATGAACTCTTTCTCTCTCTCTCTCAAGATAAATTTGAAAACATGTAAAAAGTCTTTAACAAGACCAGTATTACCCTAATAACAGAGCCAGACAAAGACCCCCCCCAATAAAAGAAAACATGACATGCCATATCATCTCACACCTGACAGAATGACTAAAATCAATAATACAAGAAAAAACAGCTGTTGGCAAGGATACGGAGAAAAGGAAACCCTCTTGCACTGTTGATGGGAATGCAAACTGGTGCAGCCACTCTGGAAATCAGTATGGAGTTTCCTCAAAAATTTAAAAATGGACCTACCCTACAATCCAGCAATCATGCCTCTAGGTATTTACCTAAAGAATACAAAAATACTAATTCAAAGGGATACATGCATCCCAATGTTTATGGCAGCATTGTCAACAATAGCCAAACTATGGGAAGAGCCCACATGTCCATTTACTGATAAATAGATAAAGAAGATGTGGTATATAGATATAATTGAATATAACTCAACCATAAAAAATAATGCAATCTTATCATTTGCAGCAACATGGATGGACCTGGATGGTATAATTTTAAGTAAAATAAGTCAGTGTGAGAAAGACCAATACCATATGATTTCACTCATATGTGGAATTTAAGAAACAAAGCAAATAAGCAAAGTGGAGGGAGAGGGAGGCAAACCAAGAAGCACACTCTTAACTGTAGAGAACAAACTGATGGTTACCAGAGGGAATGGAATAGAAAGTCTGTAATAAACATTGTCAACTAGTCTTTGACAAAAGAGCAAAAGCAATAACGTGGAGCAAAAATTGTCTTTTCAATTGTGTTCCAGTGGTTGCTGGAATAATTGTCTATCCACATGCAAAAAATAAAAACAAAAAGCAAAAACAAAAACTAAAACTAAACACAGAAACTTACACCCTTCACAAAACTTAAGTCAAAATGGATCATAGACCTAAATGTAAAACACAAAATTATAAAATTCCCAGAAGATCACATACAAAACCTAGATGACATTGGATATGGCAAATACTTTTAGATATAACTACAAAAACACAATCCAAGAAAATAAAATGATGAGTTGGACTTCATTAAAATTTAAAACTTCTGCTCTGCAAAAGATGATGTCAAGAGAATGCAAAGACAAGACACAGACTAGGAGAAAATATTTGCAAAAGACACATCTGATAAAGGACTTGACTAAAATATACAAAGAATTCTAAAATTCAACAACAGGACAACAAGCTATTTTAAAAATGGGCCAACGACGTTAACAGTCACTGCATCAAAGATATGCAGATGCCAAATAAGCATGAAGGGATGCTTCACACTATGTATCATCAGGAAAATGCAAATTGAAATAGAGTTACCATTATGCATCTATTAGAATATCCAAAACTGGTAACACTGACACTAAATATTGGTAAGGGTGTGAAGCAATACATTCATTGCTGGTAGAAATTCAATATGGCACAGCCACTTTGGAAGATAGTTTGGGAGTTTCTCAAAACTAAACATATTCTTACTATGTGATCCAGCCGTCACCCTCCCTGGCACTTAACCAAAGGAGTTTAAAACTTACATCCACATAAAAGCCTGAACACAGATGTTAATGGTAGCTTTATTTATAATTGCCAAAACTTGGAAGTCACAAAGATGTCCTTTGGTGAGTGAATGGATAAATGAAACTGTAATGCATCCAAAAGAATTTTATTCAGCACTAAAAAGAATAGAGCCATCAAGCCATGAAAAGACATGGAGGAATCTTAAGTGCATATTAGGAAGTGAAAGAAACCAATCTGCAAAGACTACCTACTGTGTGATTCCACTATATGACATTCTAGAAAAGTCAAAATTATGAGAAAAGTAAAAAATCAGTGGTAGCCATGGTTTGGAGATGGTGGGGGACGAGGGGGAGAATGATGGTGAACAGGTGAAGCACAGAGGACTTTTAAGCCAGTGAAAATACTCTGTATGAAACTATAATGGGTTTATGTCTTTATAAATTTGTCCAAACCCATAGAATGTAGAGTACAAAGAATGAACCCTAATGTAAACCAGGGACTTTGGATGATTGTGATCAGTTGTATCAAATGTACCATTCTGGTGAGCAATGATTTGACAGGTTATGCATGTGGATGTGTCAGAACAGAGGATATGTAGGAAACCTCTGTACATTCTCTTAATTTTGCTGTGAACCTAAAAGTGCTCCAAAAAAAAGTAGTCTTTTTTTTTTAAAGAAATGACTTAGTGCTCTGTGTCACTCTCAGAAAAGATAGGAAATTAAATTCCAACCTGGTATTAAATAATGATTTCTTTTTTATGATGTTGGAGTTTATGTTATGAATTGATTTTTCAGAAAAGTGAGAGAATTTTGATATTAAATATTATTAATGTATATTAAAATTATGAGAACTACATGTAGTTATAGTACAATAAGATTTTATTAAATAATAACTATTATTAAAATAAGTCAGGGGCTGTGCTATATGTTTTATATGTGATTCTCACTGCACCTCTGAGTTAGATTATTCTATTCTCCTTGTAGAGATAAGAAAACTGAGGCATTCCTTAGTTTTCAGATGCTCCATTCACATTTCCTACCATGCAGAAATTCTACATTGATGAGAACTATACCAGGCAACTTCATTTCTAATAGGTAAAAGAGCCACCTCTTTAAATTTAGTGTAATCCGTTCTAGGCTGAAAGAATTTATGCTTTGAATTCTACTAAAGGCTTTGAGAGTCCTAATAGAGGAGAGGTAGATAGTGTGCATGATAGAAGAGGCAGATTTCATCTAATAGTGCACTGTCTAGAAAGATGGATTGGAAACATAAAGAGCTAATAACACCAAAGATTTTCTTTGCTAGGTTATCTTTTATACATTAATTATACAGAAGAGCCTGCTTAAATGGATACTCTTACTATAGACTGTTTCTTTTAAGAGAGAGGTTTTTTTTTTTCTTACTCTGCACTTGAGTTGGAAGGTATTATCAGAGAGCTATCTGGAAGATATGTTGACAGAAAGACAAAGTTTATTTCATTTGTAGTATAAGCTTATTCATTTAAATGACCAGTGAATATCACAGTATAGGATACTGTGTCACTGTGATGTGGTCAGATCATCTCTCTATATATTCCCATGCTATAGTTCTAAATCGGATCTCCATTAAAACTTCTATAACTTTGCAAATTTTAAGATAACTCTTGCTTATGCATTTACTGCACTATATAAGGTAATACAGCCCAACAGTCTCTTACTAGATATTCATTTTAATAACATTTATAAATAAATGTCACCTCATATATAAAACCAACTTGGAAGTCTTTCATGTTTCACATTTCTCTATAACTCCTTTTAAGACAACTTTCTCCAATAACTTTGTAGAGCAATATGCATTATTTTTCAAACTTAAAATACTTTTATTTTATTTTTATTTAATTTCTAGAGTGCTGTTTGTATTTAGTCTTACTGGTGCACATATCTTACATGGATAGCAATTAGATTTTTTTTCCTTTTTTAGAAAAGCATATGTTATTTTTAAATCAAGATGAGGACTAGCAATCAAGGGATTGTCTGCTACATACCAGTGCTGTACCTGGCTTGTTATTTCATAGGGTTTTATTTACTCTTCCCACCTGGGAGCTAAAGCAGTCTTGATTTCAGTCAGTTGCCAACAACGTTTTTTCTATTTGCTCTATATAATGAAAGAATTGAAAAATCTTGTGTATATACATACATGTTTGCATGTATTTTCTCTCTTTCTCTCTTTCCCATAGCTTCCCTAAACTTGTTTCTTATTTAAGCAAACAAGTGTTCTTTTTCCCTAGTAATCATTTTTTACCGTATTTCGAGTTTATCACAGTCTTATTCAATCTTTGGTTTTGTAGTCTTCCTGCCCACCTGAACTCACAACTATGGGAGGAAATTCTGTTCTGTGGGAGTCATTGCTACTACCTAATTTTACTTAAGTCTCTCTTGTTACCTAAAGTTTTTGAAATCTTTCTTTCTAGAAATTATTTTGGTTGGTTCTCTTTATCCTTTGTTCTCCTTTCACTTCCAGCTAGATTTTCCTTGCTTTTAATTGTCAAACAAATTCTTATGTTTCATGATCAGCAAATTTGATGCTTCTATCACTGGATCCAGTAAAATAAATTCAAGGGTTTTACTTAATGCTACACACATATGTACGTACACATGCATGCATGCAGGCACACATGCTCCATGAAATAAATCCATGTAAACAACTGTGATTCTCTTTCAGAAACATGATGGCCATTTCACAGTCATCCAGTTGGTCGGTATGCTCCGAGGCATTGCATCAGGAATGAAGTATCTTTCTGATATGGGCTATGTGCATCGAGATCTAGCAGCTAGGAATATATTGGTCAACAGCAACCTAGTGTGCAAAGTTTCCGATTTTGGTCTCTCCCGGGTACTGGAAGATGATCCAGAAGCTGCTTATACAACAACTGTAAGTTTGCATGTCCTTTTCCAATATCCAGGTTGTCTACTTCTATTGTTTTTAATGTTATAACAATAATCCTTTTTTGCTTTCCTGATTTTCTGCTTGCACCTCTCATTTTCAAAATTTAACAGCATTATTTAATTGAGAAACACTTTATCTGAGTGCCCGGTTAAAAAAACAAAAACACCTTCTTATATTTGACTGTTTTCTTTCTTTCATTGTACTGGGACTTTAATATCATGTTTGAGGTCCATGTCAGGATTTGCCTTACAACAAATCTTCCTTTTCCTGAGGTACTTTTGATGTTTAATAATAATTATTTCCTAAATGGAGTTCTGTAGAGGACAATGGTGATAAATTAAGTCAATGATAGTGAAGAACCAGTGGTTATGAAGTTACATTTTTCCCCCTCACGAGTGTTATAGAATGATCTGACCGTCCTTACAGATGAACAAGATAGGTTCCTCTGGAGATATGTAAGTGCACTCTAAATGGTTTTTCTGAATGATGTTTGGGAATTGTGTGAGCAGGAATAAAAGGCTAAAACTTTAGAACCAAACTATCATCTGTATATTGAATAGTTTAAACATTTCTGAATGCCCCAAAACCAGTTCCTTCATTCTACCAACCGTTTTAGTTATTGTTTCAAGGATTTCAGTCTCAAAGTCTTTCTTCAGCTATAGTAAACCTAATAATTTGTAAAACTGTACTATATGCTGTTCTTTTTTAAACTTAAGTCACCTTCAATGAAAAGTAAGTCAGTAAAATTATTCATGTTGTCTCTATCCTCTCTTCTTTCTCTAACCTTACACATTATTTTAATGTCCATCCAGAAGGGATGCATATTATGAATGAAATGTTATGTCCTTACCATGTTTACAGTGTAGAAATGCTCTATAATACTTTCTTGATAATATTTTCACTAATTTTTCCAACAAAGAAATATAGTTCTAAGCAAAATAATTTAATCTCTTAGAGCCTGACATAAAAGGTATCAATATCGGTCTTTTAATTTGACCAAAACCTTCATAAAAATAAAAGTCTATCATGTCTGAAAATAAACTGTTCATTTCAAAAAAGCAATAGCATTTGCTTTTTAAAAAAAATTTTTTTTAATGTTTATTTTATTTTTGACAGAGACAGTGTGAGTGGGGGAGGGGCAGAGAGAGAGGGAGACACGCAAGCCAAATCAGGCTCTAGGCTCTAAGCTGTCAGGACAGAAGGACAAACCATAATATCGTGACCTGTACCGACGTCAGAACTGACAGCCACCCAGGTGCCCCTAAAAGCAGTATTTTCAACTCCATTTTCTAATTGGAAGATTTCATAAATTTTTCATTTTTTTCAAGGCCTTCTTTTTTTTTCTTCTCTTTTCTTATTGTTGTATAACTTGAAGCAACTTTGTAAGTTACAGAACAGTGTAGATAAGATTTTTCTATTATGCATATTATTTCCAACCTTAGGAAATGGTGTCTAAAATTATTATATAAATAATATAATATTTATAAAATATTTATATAATATTCATAAAAATTCAAATTCCAACAAATGTGATCTACTAAAAGAACAAAATGATATGGTAAATTACCACATCTTTTTTTTTTTTTAATAAACATCCAAGTTAGTTAGCATATAGTGCAACAATGATTTCAGGAATAGATTTCTTAATGCCCCTTACCCATTTAGCCCATCCCCCTTCCCACAACCCCTCCAGTAACCCTCTGTTTGTTCTCCATATTTAAGAGTGTCTTGTGTTTTTGTCCCCCTCCCTGTTTTTATATTATGTTTGCTTCCCTTCCCTTATGATTATCTGTTTTATGTCTTAAAATCCTCATATGAGTGAAGTCATATGATATTCGTCTCTCTCTGACTAATTTCACTAAGCATAATACTCTCTAGTTCCATCCACATTGTTTCAAATTGCAAGATTTCATTCTTTTTGATTGCCTAGTAATACTCCATGGTGTGTGTGTGTGTGTGTGTGTGTGTGTGTGTGTGTATGTATGTATTTATTTATACCACATCTTCTTCATCCATTCATTTGTTGATGGACATTCGGGCTCTTTCCATACTTTGGCTATTGTTGATAGTGCTGCTATAAACACTGGGGTGCATGTGCCCCTTCAAAACAGCACACCTGTATCCCTTGGATAGACACCTAGTAGTGCAATTGCTGGGTCATAGGGTAGTTCTATTTTTAATTTTTTTAGGAACCTCCATACTGTTTTCCAGAATGGCTGCACCAGTTTGCATTCCCACCAGCAGGGCAAACATGATTCTCTTTTCCGCATCCTCGCCAACATCTGTTGTTTCCTGGGTTGTTAATGTTAGCCATTCTGATAGGTGTGAGGTGATATCTCATTATGGTTTTGATTTGCATTTCCCTGATGATGAGTGATGTTGAGCATTGTTTCATGTATCTGTAGGCCATCTGGATGTCTTCTTTGGAGAAAGGTCTGTTCATGTCTTTAGCCCATTTCTTCACTGGATTATTTGTTTTTCGGGTGTTCAGTTTGATGAATTCTTTATAGATTTTGCATACAATTCCTTTATCTGCTAGTTGTTTGCAAGTATCTTCTCCCATTCTAAAGGTTGCCTTTTAGTTTTGCTGATTGTTTCCCTCACTATGCAGAAGCTTTTTATTTTGATGAGGTTTCAATAGTTAATTTTTGCTTTTCTTTCCCTTGCCTATGAAGACGTGTTGAGTAAGAAGTTGCTGCAGCCAAATTACCACACTTTCTTTATCCATTCATCTACCATTGGACATTTGGGTTGCTTCTTGGCTATTTTAATTAATGCTGCAGTGAACACAGGGTTCATATATTTTTTCAAGTTAGTGTTTTTGTATTCTTTGAGTAAATACCCCATAGTGGAGTTACTGGATCATCTGGTAATTCTATTTTTAATTGTGTGAGGAACCTCCATACTGTTTCCCACAGTGGCTGCACCACTTGCATTCCCACCAACAAAGCATGAGGGTTCCTTTTTTTCCACATCCTTGCCAATACCTATTGTTTCTTGTGTATTTGATTCTAGCCATTATGACAGTGGTGAGGTGATCTTATTGTGGTTTTGATTTGTATTTCCCTGATGATGAGTAATGTTGAGTATCTTTTAACATGTCTGTTAGCTATCTGTATATCTTCCTTGGAGAAATTCTGTTCATGTCTTCTGCTCATTTTTAATTGAATTATTTTTTTTTGGTGTTGAGTCACTTGACTTTTTTTATATATTTTGGAAATTAACCCCTTATCAGATATATCATTTGAAAATACCTTCTCTCACTCAGTAGGTTGTCTTTTTGTTTTGTTGATTATCAGTGCTCTCTTCTAGTATTTTTATGGTGTCTCATCCCACATTTAAATCTTTAAGCCATTTTAAGCTTATTTTGTGTATGGTGTAAGAAAGTGATCCAGTTTCACTCTTTTGCACATAGCTGTTCAGGTTTTACAAAATCATTGTTGTAGGGACCGTAATTCAGGACTTTTTTTTAATCTCAGAAATACTTAACTGTTCAAAGGCTTCTAGGGTACAAAATATCATACTGATTTACTTGACTTTATAATGAATATAACCATTTTATACTAAAATACCAACATTCTTGCCTTCAAAGAGTTTACCCTTTTACAGAACAGAAAACTCTGCTTTCTTGCTTTTCAGAGCAGTAATTGCTGACATACAAGTCTGAAAAAGAAATATGGAAGTACCAAAAAGCAGAATTCTGTAGACAACTTTAACAAAAAGCTAAAAATTTGAACCAAATATTTAAAATACTTATTGGGCAGATTGTTGGGGAATTGAGATAGAGGAAACAAAAAGAGGAACAAGATATGGAAGTTTGGGGAAGTGAATGGGCGTGTTGATGGAAATGTGGACTGTTTAGAATAGAGGAGAGGAGCAGTGGGCAACCCAGGTTTCTTAGGAATAACCGTGAAGGTGGGGAGGGGGCACTTCAAAAATCTGAAGGTTTTCTATAGCAATTAAAAGACAAACATTGATTTATTTAAATAGGAGAATAACAAAATACATGTATGTCTTAGAAGAGATTATTGATAACAGTGTGAGAGAGGGAAGGACTGAAGACAGGAGGACTGGTTATAGGAAAGGAGTTAAGGCATTATTGCTATAGACCAGAAAGGCCATCTGGCTTCAATTAGGGTAGTAGCAATTGGAATAGAGTAGGGTAGTGGATTGAAAATTATTATGATGATGATACAATTTACAAGACTCAGTAACTAATTAGATATGAATTATAAGGAGGAAGAAGGATTCAAAATATGACACCAATATTTCTAAATTGAACAACTAGCTGCATGGAGATGCCATTAATCAAGGCAGAGATGGCCTAGTTAGTGGCATTAGATTACAAAGAAAAATTATAGCAAAGGGTCACAGAAACTCTATTTCAAAGTCATCAGGATAATGCAAGATTGGCCATTGGCATTTTGTTGCAATTGAATGTAAAATTTTTAGGACTTTATATAAATTACTTAGTCCTCCAAATTCTTTCTGTATTTCCTATTAAAAGGAATGGGATTCTTAGAATACTTTACTGCCTAGTGAAGGTATACCTCAGTTCAAGCAAATCCTGTATAACAAAACACAGAAGAAGGATGATTGTTTATATAAAATTATTCTTTGTTTTATAAAAACATTTACATGAAAATAACTGTAAAGAACATGCTCCCTTGATACATTTTTAAAGTATGATTTTATTTTTATAAGTGTTACCTATATATAACTTTCATAGAATATATTTTTTACCTTAAATGATTTTTATTTTTTCTCTTATGTTTAACTATAATTGTTACTTCCTTATTATTTATAAATATTTCTATAATAAGCATCAGAAGTGTCAGGAAAGGAAGGCTTATAAAGGGTTTTTTAAAAAGGAAGACATCGGGGTGCCTGGGTGGTTCAGTTAATTAGACATGCGACTTCAGCTTAGGTCATAATTTCATAGTTTATGAGTTTGAGCCCTGCATCAGGCTCTGTGCTGACAGCTCAGAGCCTGGAGCCTATTTCAGATTCTGTGCTCCCTGTCTCTCTACTCTGTACCCCCCCTCAAAACTAAACAAAAAAAATAGGAAGACATCATAAACAAAGATTTTTTTGTAATCTTCAGCAAAATAATTCTTAGAATATAAGTATGCTACATGAAAACTATCCCTTTCTAATCAAAATAGGAGCACAATAAATAGACATTTTCCATTAAGATGACTTTACCAATTTAGAGAGCCACATGCTACAGAAAAGAGCAGTAAGAACTGGTAAAAAGAGAGGCCTGAAAGAGAGAGTGACTAGTGTGATTCCAGTACTGGCTCTAGCACTGAACTTATTGCTTAGCATGTAGCAGATGAGCAGAATGGCCATTGGAGCCAGAATGACCAGACCAGAAAGAGATGTGACAAGAGAGATTACTTTGTCAATAATTATAACAATTACTTTAGTTCCTTATTTAGAAGATATATACATGTAAAAAGAAAAAAGATGATATACATATGCAATATATAAGAAGATATTATGTACATTATAAAACACTAAAGTAAATAAAGGAATGAGAGTTATGACAAATCTAAGTAGAAATTTTAGTATATCTTCCTATAACTTAAGAGTGTTTTGATGTTCTGCTTCAGATCTAAGACCTATTCATTCAGCATGTACTCCAACACAGTTTATTATGGCATTACCACATTCAAGGTCTTATTCCTTGGAGAGCCAATAACCAAAAATAAAGGGATTCTTGAGAATGGATAAATGACAACATGAGAGGGGACCAAGAGTAACCAAATACAGTAAGACCTAATAAAACCAGTAAGTATGCAGACACCAAGAATGGACAATGCAAAATGAAAAGGAGCAGTAATAGTAGTAAAATTTCCTGGTAAGCCCTGTGCTAAAATACATCAAGCCTTTGCAAAGGGACCTTAAGAACTGATTATGTCATGAAAACCAAAAAATGTGTATGGGAGCTAAAGATAAGACAAAAAAATGCACAAAAATGGGGTCTGAGGCCTTATTTTTGCATGCCAACCCTATTAGGCACTTAGTGAGGAGAGATTGATGGATGAGTAGCTGACTTTATCATACAGTATTTACTGAGTTTGAATTGTTCTCATTTGATTACATGGTTTTCTGTCTGTTTATAAGTTAAGCTATAAGTAATCTCTTTTCTGAATCTAGACACACATTCACATGGACAATATTTTATATCCACTTCCATGGGAGGGACCCTTTCTCAATTGAATATTGCTAAGCAACCAGTCTTAAACTTACATTGAAAATGTTAAGACTCTTTGCTCTCAATTATGGAAATGACGTCCTATTTACCTGAAAAGAACATTCAGAGATATATTATGGCTCACACTTACCTGTTTGAAGAGGTAAGATTTATTTAAAATACAATGACAGTCATTTTACAGATTGTTTCAATTATAATGATTACTTTTTTATACTTTAAAGATCAAAATGAACGGAAGAATTATTTTATCACAATATCTGCTAAAAATTCTAAAATTCTTTGATTCTAACTTTAAATTGTGTTCATTTTATGTTATCCTCAAGGAAAAAAAAAGTGTCTTTTCCTTTGAGAGCAGCAATTCCATATAAGTATTACTTTCTTAGTGGAAATATGGAGACTCATAATTGACAGCACATAATCTGCATAATCACAATTCTGTTAACATCTTAATTCTGTTTGCTTTCATAAGACCACTTCCAAGCTCCAACTCTTTTTTTTTATTTTTTTAAATTTATTTTTGAGACAGAGAGAGACATGCAAGCAGAGGGTCAGTGAGAGAGGGAGACACAGAATCTGAAGCAGGCTCCAGGCTCTGAGCTGTCAGCACAGAGCCCGATGTGGGGCTCAAACCCGCGAATGTGAGATCATGACCTGACCCCAAGTCAGAGGCTTAACTGACTGAGCCAACCAAGTGTCCCTCAAGCTCCAACTCTTAACCTCACCTATTCTACAGGAGATATGAGCCAGGTCAAATCTATCAATTTAAAAAGTCATGGTCTATACCGAACACTGAGCTAATTATAGCAAATTATGGAGCAGCAGGAGGGGAACTTATTTACATGTGTATGCCAAAGTTGGAGGGAAATGTACACAACCTTCCTTCTTTACCTAATTCAAGTGCTTATAAATTAGCTTGACCTTCTGGAGGGAATTTTTAAATCTTGACATACATCCAGCCTTAGGAATAAATATTAATAAATGTGAGATAAAAATTATTTTAGATCATTCACTACTCTGCCTTGAAGTCCTTGAACATGAGTAATTAAGATTCACTGGAGATCGACTTTTATTAACTTCACCAACTAATAAAACATACTCAGAATTTCCATTCATATTTTGTATACTTGAAATAAAAGAGTTATAGTAAAAAAGTTATACAGTAAAAATATGTTTTAAGTAATTTGGTTTAAAATCTTATAATATCTGGGACACCAGTCTTTTAGGCCTCCAACTTTGGCAGGGGTCATGATCTCACTATTTGTGAGTTCAAGCCCCATGTCAGGCTCTGTGCTGACAGCTCAGAGCCTCGAGCTGCTTCAGATTCTGTATCTCCTTCTCTCTCTGCCCATCCCCTGCTCTTACCCTGTGTCTCTGTCTTTCTCTCAAAAATAAATAAACACAAAATTAAATCTTAGATCTGATGCACCGAATAAAAGAACTCACACTGAGAAGTGTTTCTTTTTTCTTAGGTTTTGAAAACCCATACTTTATTTTTAGATGTCCTACTACTCTTTCAAGTCACTGATGGTAGAGGTGACATTGTACTAAGGCCTAGCATTTGGTAGGATGCATCTTACACTAAGTTTACCCTAAGTGAATCAGGGCCAACCTGAAAAATGATTTTTATTTCAGTTGCTCCTTCAGATTTAGCGAAGCTAAAAATGGAGGAGGTATGACTGATTTTAGCACAAAGGCAGACTTTTATCCTAGGTAGATGACTGTGGGGCCTATTGGTCCCCAAAAGCTACCTGTACTAGAATAAGTAGAAAATGAGGACAGGCTCCTGCACAAAATTCACTGAAAAATTAAAGTAAAGGAAATGACAGTTTCTTTTAGCGAAATGTAAACTCAGCAGTCTAGGCAAATGTAAATACTTTTTATAAATGGAAAAAGTAAGAAAAAGAGCAATATTATCAGAATGTGTAAGTGAAAATTTAAATAACTTATTTTTCAATGAAATAGTGGTGAACAAAAAAACCTTAGAAGAATGAAAAACAATAAAATCCTGGTGAGAAGAACCAAATTCATCACTAAGAAAAGAATTATACAGTTTAGGGCAAACAAAAGAATGATTGTTCACACACACACACACACACACACACACACAAATCACTCTCACCCGGCAGGCACTATGATAGCAGTCAGTCAAAATCAGTCTGGCATGCAAGCCACTATAATGAGCTGAAGAGGAAGAAATCAATGAGTCAGTATTAGATTTCCTAATTTCAAAGGAAAAATATGCCCTTAAACCAGCAAGTGTTTGATGGACTAATTGATGAGACGAAAATCTAATGTTTTTATTTATCTTTGTCAATATAAACTTTTTGTGAAGTAAATTCTGATATAATGTGTAGAAGCTATATTCTCAAAAATAAGCATCTCTACACTTTGAGGCCAAATGCCAGAAAGCAAATCCACCACAGTGGGGATGAAAGGACAACAAAGCTTTAAACTAACCCAAAGAGAGCATGTCTTAAATGCAAAGCAAGAGGCCTCTTCAATAACTGTTCAAGAGGTGAATGCTACACACACCAGCTTGGATCACAGGCTGAGAGACCCAAACTCTTTTTTTTTTAATATTTTATTGTCAAATTGTCCATACAACACCCAGTACTCTTCCCCACAATTGCCCTCCTCCATCACCACCACCTCTTTTCCCCCTCCCCCTTCCCCTTCAACCCTCAGTTTATTTTCAGCATTCAATAGTCAAGACTCAAACTCTTAATGGTAGTTGTCTGTAATGGTGGTACCAGAACACAGAACATTATTTGAAATGTAGTACTTGGGTGAAGTGACAATAGCAGATCTTGAGCATAATATGGAAATGGGAATCAAAAACAGATGTACATAAGGGAAGGGAAGCAAAAATAATATAAAAACAGAGAGGGGGACAAAACATAAGAGGCTCTTAATACAGAGAACACACTGAGGGTTGTGGGGGGGGGGAGATGGGGGCTGTGGGTGGGGGGATGGGCTAATTGGGTGAGGGGGATTAGGAAGACACCTGTTGAGAAGAGCACTGGGTGTTATCCATAGGGGATGAATCACTGGAATCTACTCCTGAAATCATTATGGCACTACATGCTAACTAACTTGGATGTAAATTAAAAATCAATCAATAAAATACCAGAAGGAATTAATATTTAAAGAATCATTTCCTGGTAAGGCCTCATTTCTGAAGCTTAGAAAACAACAGTTTGTGATGATTACAGAATCATTATAGAAAAACAAATGAAAAAGATTTGAAGATTATCAATACAGAGGAGAAAAGTACTGAGCAAACAGCTCTATCAGCAACCTAGAAGACAGAGAGGACCATCTAGCTAAGGCAGACATCCCGTTAAGAAGTCAGGCCATGCTTTGGGAAAATCTCCATTTACCATTTGGGCGATGCATCTACAAAAACAAGCCGCCTGTCTTTCCCAAATGCATTTTAAAGAAAAAAACCCTAAGGCCTTAGACCTGGAAAGGCATTATTGAAGATAAGAGACCACTGGGAAACTTTCTGCTTAGCACTCAATGTTTGGTGTGTGACTTTCAAGTGATTTGTTTCGTTTTGTTAAAGTAATGAATAACTTTAGATTTGTATAAAACCCTGGAGAACAGATTTATCATTTATATTTTTGAAAGGCTTTCCAGCACTTAAAATAATATGCAATTCAATAGCTGCTTTATTAATTGCTGATAATTAAACCAATAAGAAAAGGTAAGCAATGACATACTATAAGAACATTTTTCCATAAAAGTACATTTATTTCTTCTCTAATATCACTGTTAATTACAATCCATCAAATATGTAAGCCTAAAATAATCCTTAATGCTTCAGAAAGAAATGAAAAAATCTCTTAGAAAGCAACAAATGTAGCAAACATTGAAGCATTTACAACAAAAATGAGAGGGAAAAATTCTGTTTTAAAGTCTCTGAACACATACTATCAAAAGCATTGAGCACAAAAGGATGCCTGCAGCATAGATAAGATACAAAACAAATGATTGGTAAAAATCACATAACATATAAAATTTTAATACCTACAAACATCTGACCAACATCTAGTCCTTCTAACCTAAATGGTAATCAATGAGGAATAATCAAATGCCATGCACTGTTCTCAAAGTATTCAGCATACACCTGATGATTAACCAAGGACCACAGGAAATACCAAACGCTGTTTGTTTTTGTGTTGGCAACATCCAACACTGTCTAATTCAGAGTTAGTCTCCCTGCTCCCAGTGATTTTAGAACAAACCCAGACTAAATTGATTTACTGAGGAAGCTCAATCAGCAGATGTTCAGCAAGCAGAAAGTACAGTGCTCGCTGGCCCATCTTGCTTGTGCAGAAAAAGACAAAGTAAAACAATGAACACAAACCTGCTGACTTTAAACCTAGAGTTTCAAAGATGTCACCTGAAGAAATCGTCATTTATTAATGCTTAATTGCAAATTTCCTCTTTGATGTTGAAATAATGCTTTTTCGTTGTTGTTGACAATAAAAACTGTAAAGAAGAACATTATAAATAAATGTGAGATAAATCACATCAAAGCTCAGTGGAAAAGCTTACTTATTGCCAGTGTAGAAAGCTTCATGTCAATAGTAAGGAAATTGAAAAGGGTTATCATTTATACTGATGTGGTCAACCCTTATAGTTATTTATACTGTTTGTGATCCACCCTTTTAGCTGCCTGTTCAACCCTCTCTTAGCATCTCTTTATTGCTAATAAAATCTTTAAATTTGAATGTTTATAATGAGCTCAGATCTAAGGAATAAATCATGATTTATATAAGCTAAGTATATTTATACCATTCTTCTTTGACACATTTTCCACTTTGGTGTACACTTAGGAAGTAAAGGAAAGTGAGAATGACAACTTCTAAAAAATTTTTTTGGTTCTGGATTACCAGAAATAATATTGACTAAAGAGCTGTCTAGTATTGGCCCTTGCTTTTCTTTATTACCTTGAATATAATTTTGGAAAGACGTAGCACTTAGAGCTGTGACAGCTATTTTTCATACATGAGGCAACAAGACTTAGGAGACAAACCCAAAACTGAGGATGGCCAAAGAGGAAAATTTTTTAAAAACCTAGTTCATCCCTATACCTAGTTTCTCCTAGGGATATAGTTCAGTACCAGAGTATTTGACTACAGAGAGCCTGGTTCTCTGATTAAATTGTTGCACTTTAGTGTCAATACAACCATTTGTAGTGTACAAATGGAAACCAGTTACTCCATATTTGCTTATAATTTAATTAAATGCCTTATTTGCTTGAGTTCCTGAGAATTTGGCATTCTATAACTCTATGACTTTGAATCCAAAGACATTCTTAATAGTAATCAACAAATAGATATGGTGCCTGGGTGGCTCAGTCGATTAAGTGTCCAACTTCAACTTAGGTCATGATCTCACTGTTCGTGAGTTTGAGCCCCACATTGGGCTCTGTGCTGACAGCTCAGAGCCTGGAGCCTGCTTCAGATTCTGTGTCTCCCTCTGTCTCTGTCCCTTCTCTGCTCACATTCTGTCTCTCTCCTTCAAAAATAAATAAATGTTAAAAATTACAAAAAATAGTTGTTATTTAAAAAGTAAAAAATAAATAGAAAACTTCCCTATTAATAGAGAATATAAATGGAAAAATGCAAAATGAAGTTTAAGTAAAATATCACCTCAGTCATACAAACTGACTAGACTAAGAAGACGGTAAATGTGCAGTTAGTCTGAAGATGCATTTATCATAATTTATCCATTTGACATGTATTTATTAATATTATTAGGCAACAAGTTGGATAATGGAAATAAAAGTGCTTAGAATTGGGGGAGAGGACAGACATTCAATATTCATGTTAGTGAATGTACAGTTAAAATCTGAGATTTACACAGCATATGTGTATTGAGTGCCAACTGTGTGCTAGATACTGTTCTGGGCACTGGACATGTTCCAATAAACAAACTTTGCTCATGAAATTCATGGCCTTGAACATGGTGGGAATAAAAATAATCATTAAATCAAAATAATAAAGTTATTTTTAAAAGAAAATCTCAATCTCAGATAATGATAAATACTGGATATGTAATATTTTTTATGTTTTTATAATTTTTTTAATAAAAGGGAGTAGCTACCTTGGAAGGCATGTTCAGGAAGTATCTCTTTAATGCTATGGTATTTGAAATGAGACCTGAAAATTATAAGGGTATACACTAACAAAAGATCTGAAGTCAAATGTTCTAGAATGAAAACAAATATGGATCTAAGGTGAGGACAATGTTGGCATATTTTAGGAGTAGGAATAAGGCCAGGATGACTGACACATGGAAAGATTAGTAGGAAATGAGGACAGAGGGGCCAGATCATACAGAAACTCAAAGTTCACAGAAAGAAGTCGATATTTTATTCTAATTGCAAAGGAAACCCACTGGAAAATTTTAAACAGGTGATGATATAACAGAATTTGTGTTTTTAAGAGTTCACTCTGGCTGATATGTTGAGAATGAATTAATTGTAGGTAGTCAAGAAGAAAGATATCAAGCAGACTCATTTACACCACCCTACACAGGAAATAATGGTAGCTTGGTAGAAACTGCCAAAAGAAAAAATAAAGAGTGGTGGAGAATTTCAGAGATCTTGTGTCAATAGCTTTGCCTAGATGTATGTATATTTGTGTGACTCAAACAAATGAGGAAGTGGAAGCCCAAAGAAATTAAGCGATGTGCACAACTCACATGGTTCTTCTGTTGGAAGTGGTATCATTTAACCATTGCAGTAATGTCAACGTTAAGGGATACTGTCTGTCCCACAATTGAATCTTCCTCCTCCTCTTCCAATACTTCCTACTGCAAATTCTTTTCTATCATTTGCAAATTCCCTTCTATCTTTCACCTCTGAGTCCCATGCAGAAGGCAGTGGATAGTAGTAGTTGAAAGTCTTGAAGATTGAGAAATAATCAAGAGATTGATCTCTTAGTCTTTGGTGATGTACCTTTGCTTACTAAGCTTTTAAAATTATGCTGCAATTAATATTTTGCTTTTATGATAAAAGAAAAAATATGTTATAAAAATAGAGAAAGAACTCCTGTCAGAGTTCCAAGATACCTTTCTGACCAGTATATTTAATGTTTCTCCTTGGCATTAATCAGTGACTAAACATGTTTGTCTAATTGTTTTAATGCAACTTCTCCAATCAGAAAGATGGTTGAAGGTCATTTCACTGTACTACATTTATTTTTACATGAAAGATAAGATTAAGGAAATGAACAACACTGTTACTGATTTTTAAAATGGAATTTTGGGCAATAGTCCAAGAAACCTCAGATTCTTCCTCAGAATTTCAAATTCAATACCTATCCCTCATTGTCACCCCAGGGCCTACCATTAAGACCCACAGTCATCAACTTTTCCAAGCCTATAAACAATCATTAGGAGTGCTAGAGAAAGCACTACAGACTCTTGAAGTCTGCTTTTAAAAGACATGAAATTAAATTTCAAACATTACAAAAATGTATTGGCATCCTTGTTAAGAAATAAATACTTTTTCTCCCATTTATTCATCTTGTCAGCTGGTTACCCTTTGTTTGGTTTATACTAGCTTACTTACCAATCAGGGTTTCAGAGGACAAACATTTGCAGTCATGGCTCATTACAGGAAAGCAAAAGAAGGCTGCCGAAAAGGAGGCTGCAAAGAGTTTTCCCTAAACTCTCCCTTGGGCCTCTCTCTGCAAAGAATAGCTCTGAATGCATCCATGATCCATCAGTATTTTCATATATTCAGATCATGACTTGTTCAAATTAACATAAACACAGAAAGTTTCACTGTACCTAGTTTTGCCTCTTTAAACTTGCAATAAGAACAGGGTGTTATTATATGAAGCATGCACATTATTCCGTTGTTTAACCATGCTTTTAATCAGTGTATAATATGTGTCACAAATAGGCAGCTGCTAGATGAATTATACATAAAGATAATGTTTTCTAGATTACTCTTGCCTGTATATGTTGCATAATTTAGGTCTCAACACATTCTGGTCCTTAATTCTCTTCTTTTTATAGAAACTAAATCATTACCGTGTTCTTTTTAATGGTTCAAAAGTTTATTTTTCACATATGCAGTACAAGGAAAATCTCTTTAAGGGAAGGTAACATCTTTAATTTAAGCATTTATACCATTTATTTTTGCAAAGGCTAAGATTCCTTTTTTTTTTTTTTTGTCTTTAGAAAAAGTTTCTGGCTATTGTACTTAAGTTGCAAGTACATTTGCTTTTAGAAATAATTGCTTCTTAAAAGAGAACACAAATTCAATAGAGCCAAGTTGTTCTCTAATATAAAATAGTAACTAACAAAACCAGGGGTAAACTGTGTCCCCTCATCTTCATGCCACCCTCCAATGAGTTTCATAAGCAAGGCATTTCAATTCCCCAATGTGTATATGGAATCATTAAGTAATGGAGAACTCACTATAGCTATTATATGGTAGGAAAACAGTAGATTATAAATTTGGAGCTCGAATTTTAATCTCAGTTTGGTAATAATTCGGTGAATAAACATGAATCATTAATTTAAAATCTTTGTGCCTTGGGGTGCCTGGGTGCCACAATTTCCACATCTTGTGTAGAATTAATAAAGCTGTCCGCTCTCCACTTTACAGACATGTTACAACAGCCAAGATAATAAATAAACTGAAATGTGGATCATAGCCTCTTTTGGGATTAACAGCATAAAAGTCACCTAAGGCACTTATTTAAAATGCAGATTCCCAGTTTCCAGCCTCAGAGATTCATTTTCATTCAGTAGGTCTGGGGGAGGAGTCACAAGGTCTGATCTACAAATCTGGATCTTTAATAAACACCCAGGCAATTGTGAAACAGGTTATTTAAAGGTTCCATCCTGATTAACTGCTCTAATACAATCTGGACACATATCCAATTATTTCCTCCACCATCCTTACTGAAGTCCCAAGCAGTACAGAGGGAATGGGGATGGGAGGGGGAGGGAGGGAAGTGGTGCAGGCAATGAGAGTCAGAATTGTTGGGGTTACAATAAGAGAACATACCATACAACAAAAATCAATAGCTTTTCTGACATTATCTGAATGTGTATTCCATGTAGCACAAACATTTTGCTTCTGGTTTCTCATAGAAGATAGTTTCCAGTGTAAAATAGGCTTAATAATAATAATAATAAGTGGAATTACTAGCTCTCGTGTTAATTTTTCTTTCTGATGTTGCATTTGATATGATGCATTCAGTGTTCTCCACTTTGCTACCTTGTTGCAGTTCTTTCTCTTTAAGAAGTCTGATCATTTCTCCCCAGTACTGAATGATGTAGAAATATATGCCACTCTCCAGGCACTTATTGAAGACCTATAACATATTGTGAACATACCTTAAACTATGATATATAGCTTGTCCCAAAACATGAACAAACTTTTTCAGATAGCAAAGTCATTTAGTTGCACCAGCTGCTGAATTTTATCTCAGTCTTAAAACAATTGTGTACTTTTCAAATTATGCCATTGATTGTTTAGTATATCTCAAGTTGATGGGATTTAAGGGTACATGGAAATGATTAGGTTTTACCTGAACTCCAGTATACCTTATGGGAAATGGAAGAAACTGTACTAGAATATTTTTTCTGGTTCTAATGTGACATTCATTACCAACATTCAACATTAGAAACCACAGTAGTCTTAGCATCAGTTGATAAAAACTACACATACTAAGGAGGAGAAGAGACATAAAAGCATAATAAAACAAAACAAAATAAAACCTTCATGAAATCATCATCAAATAATTCTACCACAAGGAAACAATGCATTTGTATAGACATGCCCCCTTGTGGTGAATGAATGGGACACAGGATATTTGAAAAGTTTTGAAATCCAGAAAAAGCAACTTTCTTTTTCTCAGTTTAAATTTTTAATGTTTTATTTATTTTTGAGAAAGAGAGAGAGCACAATCAGGGGAGGGGCAGAGAGAGAGGGAGACAGAATCTGAGGCAGGCTCCAGGCTCTGAGCCATCAGCCCAGAGCCCAAAGTAGAACTCAAGCTTCTGAACCATTAGATCATGACCTGAGCCAAAGTCACACTCAACAACTGAGTCACCGAGGTGCCCCTAGAAGATGTATATTTTAATGAGCTCTGATCTATAAGGATTTTATTTATGTTTTATTTATGTTTATTAAAGCTTAATAACTGAATCATTTACCTATAAGGACAGAGGAAAGATCAGAGAAAACTGATTGAATATTTAACTGAGAAATTTCTCAGTTTAAATTGAGACAAAAATGTAGACTTTAAAATGATTTATAATTGGGGCACCTGAGTGGCTCAGTTAGTTGAGCCACTGACTTAGTCTCAGGTCATGATCTTGCAGTTGGAGGTTCGTGAATTTCAGCCCCACATTGGGCTCTGTGCCTACAACTCAGAGCCTGGAGGCTGCTTCAGATTCTGTGTCTCCCTCCCTCTCTACCCCTTCCCCCACTTGTACTCAGTGTCAGTCTCTCTCTCTCTCTCTCTCTC
>NC_043704.1:45513503-45539396 GCF_006229205.1 Suricata suricatta
AGCAGCAGATTTAAAGCAGTGAGAAATTCTACAGATTTGGGATCAGTAGCTTATATCTAATTGATACATGTAAGAGAAAAATGTAGATTAAAAACCCAACAAACCTGATTAAACTCATTAATAAAGAGAGAAACAGTCAAGGGTTAAACCTGAAAAGATGATTAAAATATACAATACTCCAGTGGATTTTCTATTGTATTGGGAAAATTATCAGAAATAATAATAGCAATTGTAGGCACTACTTTGAAAAATAAATGGTACTTATTTTATAGGAATGTTTTTCCTATCTATTTTGGATACAAGGATAGTAATGCACAAATTAATTTTCAATAAAACAATTCTAAACTGTTTTTCTGCATTACTTAAGATTATACTTTAGGTTATAAAGCCACAGAATTTAGACCACATTTGTTCAGGTAAGAATTTCTTCCTCCTACCAACACTATTACAGTTTATTTGAGTATTAGAAAATAGCCCAGACAAATATAAAGCATTTTAGCACTTAATAAGATCATAAGGGAGTGTATTTGTAAACAGTTATTTTTCTTATCCTGAAACGAGGGAATATAAGGAGGTCTGAAGAACCAAAGCAGTCTATTTTTTGTGATATTTTGAATTCAGCTTCTGGCTAAATATTTCTTTTTTTTAATTTCTATTCTTGAAAACTTATAAAACACAGGAAGATAATAGTATTAACAGTCTTAAGATATAATGCCATTTATTAATACTCGCTTTGCTATTTTACACCGTTCTCCAAAGTTTTTAAAAATACCGCTATATGTTCATTTTTACTAGTTTTCTAACTTTGAATTGTTAATGTTAATCCAGGTCACATTTCCAGTCTAGTTTCTAGTAAAAGTTTTTCAAAGCTCCTTATGTCCCTCCACTCTCTAAATTGTGGCCACCACGCCGCCATTCACAGTGGCAGGAAATGCAGGACGCGTGAACCTGAGCTGTGGAATGTGAAGCGTGCTTGGACTGGACTGGGCGGCCTCTCGTCCCCCAGGGCGCACGGCTCGTATTTAGCTCATCTAGCACAAGTCAAGACAGAAGAGAGGATAAATGAGCGCGGCCACAATTTACAAGAGGCAGACACACAAGAAGGAGAAAAACAAAAATGAAATATGAATGTGACACAATGTGACAGAAATGTGCCCCATTAAAACAGGATTCTGTAAGATGTATTCTGTGCCTGATTTTGTCTGCGCTGTCCCAGAATCTTAGCCGCCATGGTCAGACAGGGTCTGCTGGTGAAGGTTTCCATAGACAACAGTATCTGGAGAGTATTCTTCAATTCCGGTTTCATGGGGATGACAAAAGGATTACTTAAAATACCAGCTTATAAAAATAAAACAAAATACATTTTACTATATATTAAATTAACCGTAGATCCACCCAGTATAAGAAAATGACATCCTAGTATTAAATCCCAAGTTTTTCTCAGTAAAAACATAGGCAAGTCAGTAGTTCTATGTTGGTCTAATCTCAATTCTTCCAGTTTTCAATGAGGCCTTTCTGTATCTTGTTGTTCCTATCAATACATTTGCTTGAAGTTTGCGTTAGGTGCAGTCTCTTTCACTGCATTTCTAAGGTGAGTTTCTTCCCATTATACAGTAGAAATACTAGTTCCCTGCTGTCTTTGTAATCCAAAAATAACATCTCTGTGTGGTGCCATAGCACTCTGCCAGTCTCTTTCTAGTCCTCACACAAGACACTGCATTTTTCATATGAATGGAAAATATCGATAAAGAGGTTTTTTTGTGGAACATTATCAGGAGAGGTTCAGAGGGGAAACAATTGTAGTTAAGACCAGGCCCCCTCATGTTGTTCAGCTCACTTGGGGGGATGAGGCTTAAGGCCCCCACATTTATTTAAAAAAAGGTATTAACATACTGTAAGTGTTTTACTGGCTTCAAACACTCAAGAAACTGTACAGAACATTGGAGTTTATGATGGATGGAGCACTAAGTTTATAGTTTGTAAAACTCAAGTATTCAGGTGGCAAATTCTACAATTTTTAGGTCATATAATCAGGTTTGCAGACATCCAGACTAAAATACCTATTCGAATTTCCTCAGCATAACTCTCCTAGTCATTTTGGGCTACCATAACAAAATACCACAGACTGGGTGGCTTAAACAGCAGGAATTTATTTCTCACAGCTCTGGAGTTTGGAAGTTCAATATCCAGATGCCAGCTTACTCACGTCCCTGGTGAGGGCTCTTTTCCTGGTTGCAGACAATTACTCTCTCACTGTGTTTTCACATTGTGGAAAAAAGAGAGAGCTCTAGCCTTTTCTTCTTATCAGGACACTAATCCCATCTCCAGGACACTAATCCTTACGACCTCATCTAAACCTAATTACCTCCTACAGGCTCCACCTCTAAATACCATCACATTGAGGTTAGGACTTCAACATAGGATTTTTGGAGGGACATAGTTCCTCATACTAACTAGCTCCTTAAGAGCCAAAAACTGAAAGTATAAAATTCTCCCTTCGAAGGTGATCAGTTTGTGTTCTCTTTGGTGGTTGTTGTGTTAGTTGGTTATTTTTAAAAAGTCAAGCCATGAAAAGGGAAATTCTCATAGTTGGGTAAAAGAATCCTAAAGTTGAAATTGTAATGAGGTTTGCTTTCATTTCAGGAATTTTCTTTACGCATTACTACCCCATCATATCTTTCAAAATTTCCCTTTTGGGCTGAAACAAATATGTACAATGTGGGGTGTTTCACAGTTGGATTTCCTCTTATGATGTCCAGGAGTTACATGGACAAAATCAGCACTGCTCCGATACTGGGCCTCAGCAAATTTGTGGAAAGTACTTTGCTCTTGGGGCAGAAGATGTCAAGATGTCAGAAGCATTGTTTATGTATGATTTAGTATGCCTTGCTATCCCACAAACATTCCTTTTGCATCCTGGAGACCCTCTGAGCTAGCTCAAATAGAAGATAGAAATATTTTTTAGTATTTCAAAAATCTAAGAGTGAGGGAGTGCAGAGAGTGGGGAGATGAGGAAGGAGAGAACAGGGATCAAGCCTCTTTGCCTTAGGCTTGGGCAATCAGCTTGTGCCTTTTTACAAATATCTCCTGATTGCCACTTAAACAAAAACAAAAACAAACAAAACAAAACTTAAAAAATAATTATTAAACAGGTGAGAAAAAAGACAGTAAAGGTAAATCGTATGTTTTAAAGCATTAAACAAAATAGCCAAGGATTAAGCTAGCTATAAATTGAAAGTTAAAAAGGGATTGGAAGCTTCCTGGAGAAGAGAGGATTCTTCTCTGATGAGGTGCTTTCAGAGGCCCGGACATAGGCCCTGTCCCCGCTTGTCGAGAGGGTCCCCTGCCTGCAGCATCCAGACCTAAGACATCAACACAAGCTGCTCTCTGTGAGGAGTTCTAACTCATCTCCCCATTCACTTCATCTCTCTGACAACCCAGAATAAACAGTCTCCCTCCCTTCAAGTGATTTTTCATACAGAAGAATTTTATGAAAGATTTATATTATTTCTTAAATTTAAAATAAAATAAATCTTTAAGGAATGCTTGAAGGTGCCAATGTTTTATGGTATACTCTTAGCATCTTCTATAAAAAAGTGGACTAGGGGCTTCTGGCTAGCTCAGTAGGTAGAGCGTGTGACTCATGATCTCAGGTTTGAAAGTTCAAGCCCCATGCTGAGTATAGAGACTACTTAAAAATAAAATCTTTAAAAAAAAAAAGAGGAATAAAGATTTGCGTGAATTAAATGGCCACCAAGAAGAAAATAAAGTGTAGTGTGCCCACATGCTATGGCAGCATGCTTCTTCTGTTTCTCATCTCCTTTACCATCTTTATGTACACAGGCTCCCAGTATGCATTTACTGTACCATTAACCCCCTCGGCTTTGTAAGAAGGCTGCTCTAGAGACTGCTAGAACCCACTTTGCCAGCAGGCAAAAGGAGTTGGGAAGCAGCTTGGAATCTGCATCCCCTCAAGGATGGCCTTTGACGGGTAACTGGCAGGGGCAATGGTACAAAGACTTCAACCTTCTTGCCTCTGATCTGGATGACTCAAGGGGGAGATACAAAAAGCAACGGATGACAAACAGGAAGTTTAGAGTAGGAGGTGCCAGGGGTGGGAGTCAGGGGCAGAAGGGAGAACCCCTGGGGCTTAAAAGCCTTAAAATGTATTAACTGTATTAGAAATGCTCTGTTTTCTTACTTTTTTTTTTTTAAGAGAGAGAGCATGCACAGAAGCAGGGGAGGGGGAGAAGGAGAGTGAGAGCTAGAGCGTGAGTGAGAGAGAGAGAATCTTAAACAGGCTCAATTTGGGACTCAATCCCATGGCCCTGGGATCATGACATACGCCGAAATCAAGAGTCAGATGCTTAACCAACTGAGCCACTCAGGCGCCCCTGAAATGCTATATTTTTAAAGCCAATCAGTGTATATATGGATGATCACTGTACTAATTTTTATGTGGCTTTTAGGTGTCTAAAATACTTTTTAAAGAATTTTTGGAAACATTGACAAGGTGACAACTACATGCCTTTCATATGAATTCAGGAACATATTGATATATTTAAAATGTTTGAAAAATCCAGTGCCTTCCCATTTGTCCTTCAAAGAGGGTGCGTCTACCCAAATCCAGAGCTAAAAGAATCTTTAGGGAAATATCCTATACCCACCTAATCTTTCACTTCTCCCACTGACCCCACTTTTCCTATGCTCGATGTAGCTCATCAATACATACCTTTCCAACATGGTTTTCCCTCACTTGTTTTCCCAGCCTTCATCTCATGGTCAGTCATTTCAAGAATGCACATTAATGCCTGTCCCCTTCATCTTCAACGTCGTCAAAATTCAGCCTTAGTAATATACATTTCCCTTTTCACATACTTCTGTTTCCAGGCTCCTGATGTTGCCATTTAGGTGACAAAACTTTACCAATGGGATTATCTACTTCAATGATAGAACAACGGATGGTAGGCACTTTAAGGATAGAGATTATATTTGATTTTGTATTTTTTTTAATGTTTATTTTTGGGAGAGAGAAAGAGAATACAGTGAGCACAAAATGTGGAGGGGCAGAGAAAGAGGGAAAGAGAGACCCAAGGGGTTTATACACCACCAGTATAGAGCCCAATATATGGCTCAATTCCATAAACCCCAAGATCATGACCTGAGCCAAAATCAAGAGTTGGACCCTTAACCAACTGAGTCATCCTGGTTTGTTTGTTTTGTTTGTTTAAAGGGAAAAAAATGCGTGGGGAAGGAGCAAAGGGAAAGGAAGAGAATCTCAAGAAGGCTCCATCGCTGAGCCTGATGTGGGGCTAAATCTCACCACCTTGAGCTCCTGACCTTAACAGAAATCAAGTGTCAGATATGTAACCAACTGAGCTACCCAGGTGCCCCTAGAGATTTTCTTTTCAGCATTATTTCTACCCCTATCTGATTAGCTAGGGCTGTCATAATAAAGTAGCACAAACTGGGAGGCTTAAGAATTTATACTTTCACAGTTCTGGAGGCTAGAAATCTAAGATCAAGGACTATACAAGGTTAGTTCATTCTGAAGTCTGAAAGAAAGAATCCATTTCATGCTTCTCTCCTAGCTTCTAAGTGGTTTGCTGGCAATCTTTGATGTATCTTAGTTGTAGAAGCATTATCCCTATGTCTGCCTTCGTGCTCACATAGCATTCTCCTTGTGTGCCTCTCACTATGTACAAATTCTCTTTTTATATGGGCACCAGCTATATTGAATTAGGGGCCCACCCAATCCCACTGTGCCCTCACCTTACCTAATTATATCTTCAACAACCCTATTTCCAAGTAAGTTTATGTTCTACGGTCCTAGGTGTTAGAACTTTAACATAGGAATTTGAGGGAGATGCAGTTCAACCGATAAAATCCCCTATCTCTGAAATCCAAAGAAATGAGAGATTATCTTTTCGAACTAAGAACAGCCATTTGCAGAAGAGGCTTTAGTTTATTGCCCAAGAACTGTTCCTTGAACTCAACTGAAAAGAAGGGAAGACACTGTCACTTCTCTTTTGACATGAAAGCTTTACTTCAGTGTCTATTGTCATGTGCAAAATTCCAACAAGTTTGTCTCTTAAGTATTACCTCCCTCTTTCCATTAAAAACATTTCTACCCAGTGTAGCCTTCAAACACTACGGTATTAGTTTCCCTAATGGGTTTTCCTGACTTACAAATGTTGGGTTTATTATGGCTTACTCATGAGGCTTAATTGCATGCATTCATAATTGAATTTCCCTTTTGATTTATTAATCAGAACCATCATATCATATCTCAAAATGATAATTTGCTGGCAAGTTGTGGCAAACATATACAATGTTATTTATAGCTATCTCCCACTTTGTCTCTGCGTGTTAACATTATCTAGTAAATCATATAACTGTAAAAGTAAGAGAAAACCCAGGCTAAATCTCCTACTTTAGATATTGTTACCATTCAGCATGAAACAGTGCTGGGTTACATGTTCTGAATTGATTTTATACAATATCCCCTCAGAAAAGATGTTGCTAAAGATATATAGATATAACATTTCCATTTTCCCATTTATAGTTTCACTTATACTGTAGAAAACTAAATTATCATGTAACACATTTGAACATTTTCATATCTGAGTGCCTATAGATAAATAAATATGAAAGGTATTAACTGCCATAACTTCTTTTCTAGGCAGATATACTGAAAACATATGATTACTTTAAATATTAAACAGGGGAAATTGAGGAACCTATAACTAGAACTTTCTGATTAACTTTAATTCTTTCTTTTTAACCACCAATTACTTGGGGGAGAGGGGAGGTTGAGACACTAAAATTAAGAAGAAAAATAGAGTAGAACCTTAGTTTGTGTGCATAATTCGTTCCAGAAACATATTTGTAATCCAAATCACTTGTAAATCAAAGTGAATTTCCCCATAAGAAATAATGGAAACTCAGATGATTCATTCTACAGCCCAAAAAATAATCATATAAACATGATTACAGGGGCGCCTGGGTAGCTCAGTCGGTTGAGCGTCCAACTTCGGCTCAGGTCATGATCTCACAGTTTGTGGTTTCAAGCCCCACATCAGGCTCTGTGCTGACAACTCAGAGCCTGGAGCCTCCTTCAGATTCTGTGTCTTCCTCTTTCTCTAGCCCTCCCCTGCTCATGTTCTCTCTCTCTCTCTCTGAAAAATAAAAATAAAACATCAAAAAAAAATTTAATGAAAATAATAAAGAAATACACTAATTAACCTGCACTTACCTTTGAAAACCTTCGTGGATGGTGTGAGGGAGATAAAGGAAATCAGGGTTATTGTGTAGGATGACTTTCACTATTACTAACAGAAAGAATCACTGCTATCTAATGGCTCAATGGAATCTTTTTCTTTTTGTGCAACTTTAACAAGGAACCTATCCAATGACACTTGCTTTTGCCCCCATTTGAGGATTTCGTAGAAATTTGACATTGCATTGTCATTGAACAGATTCAATGCTTACACTGCTACAGTCATATTCAGGTGGTGCTTTTCTACAAAATTTTGCAGTTTTCCATATTTTACATATCTCCCTAATTGCATTTGAAGTGAGGTATTTCTCTGTGTTTTTCTCCTCCGCCTCTGCAAATGAGATCAGACATTGACTTCTTATAAAATTTTGCAATTTTGGCCACTTGCATACCTTGTTCGTACTTCTTGATGATTTCCTTGTACCATAATCATCTCCTTATTACCGCCTTTCTTCTCAACCTTTTTCTGCACTGGGGACACTGTAGACACTCACAGGGATGTTGACTACAGTACAGTATTAATAAACTCTTGTCATATACTGTATTTAATGTAACTGACAATAAAGCAGCAAAGGAAAGGGCCTCTGCCTGCAGGCAGCCTGACCTAGAATAAAGTAAAGTATTCCTAAGCCTACTCTAGGAAAAGCAACAGACTGTCTACAGGTGCTTTTGAAGTCACAACAAATACCCTAGTGCCCGTGTAGGCACCTTCTAATATTCTGAAAAATCACGGATTTTTGCCAAACACCATTACTATGGCCTGAGACTGAGCATAGAAGATGATTACCCACAATCCCGTAGAGAGAGAGAGAGAGAGAGAGAGAGAGAGAGAGAGAGAGAAGAACCATTGGCTCAGTTGTGTTCATGTGATGTTCAATGTCACATACCACTCATATTGCAAGACATCGCTCATTTATCAAGTTAAAATTTATTAGAAATGTTTGCTCGTCTTGCAGAACACTTGCAGGACAGGTTACTTGCAATCCAAGTTTTTACTGTATCTCTTTTAGAGAATAGCCTGGACAAGATCTTAAGTAACATGGAGATCCTGGCCTAGTAGAGGGCACAGTGGAGGTGTTTAAAAAGGCAAAATTGTATCCTTGTTTCTCATGTTTGTTCTTTGTCATGAAGTGAACCCCACTTCCACCAAGCCTCTATTGACCCTTTCATATCTTTTTGGGACCAGAAGAGCAAGACAGTAAATAGAAAACAACGAGGTTGTTTTATCAGTTTTTTCTCACAAAAGAAAGATCCTAAGAGAAGGTTTATTAAATTTCTCTCCCAATTGAAGTTTTACTTTTTTACATTAATGTGAGAACTGGTCTAAGCCAAGTGAGTCATACCAACTAACTCATAAAGTCTTTTTAGTAAATAATTATACCAACATAAACACTTGAGGTGACTGAGAACTAGCAAACACCCTCATGAACTTGCTTCAACTTAAAATTAGAGCAAATCAGAACAATTCTGCTTCATGTATCAACACTCAGCACAGGAACGTTTAATAACAAACATGTACAAGACATTCATACAATTTGTTCTATGATATCAATGAGGTTCCAACTCTCCATTCTTATATGGGATCCCTAAACACGCTGCCTGAAAAAAAGTATCAGTTGAAGAAGTATGGACAAACATCCTAAGGCCAAGATTTTATAGCCTTGAAAGGCTGGGCAGATTCACACTGTGCACCATTCAGGGGTTATTGAGAGATTAGAATCCATCCCTCAGATGACAGACAAGCTATACGCGTCTCTGCATTTCTATATCCTCAATACTCAAGGGGAAGAAGTTACCTCTAAATTATTTTGATTGATCTACATATCTTGAATGCCACTAATTTCACCACTTCTAACACCCATTATGCTGATTAAAAATATGCCAATTTAACCAATGAAATTTCTTTTCTGACATTCATTATACTGTTTATTGAAGCTTGTGGTATTGATCCAGTATAAATAGCTCAACAGTTGTATTGTTCCCCTCTGCAATCTGGGCTTCCTTTAACAATGCTAGTGAGCCATGCCTGAGCTGTGAGTTGGCAAAGACTGCTCACATGTGAAGTGTAACTCACATGAACTGTAAGTAATTTATAGTAAATTAGAGAAGTAAATTGTTACATTATGGTAAATCTCTAAGACAATAAGATTTTTATAATACCATTATTTAATTATCTAGCCTCCTTTTTTTTTTCCTTTTTCTTTATGCTCATTCTCTCCTTTATGCAAATGAGCATTCTCTTTTGTCTTCTTCTTTCTTCACTTCATAGGTCAGTATATCTCTGATTTATTATGTGTCTTCTAGGAAATAAGCTTTTCCAGTCATTACCTACATTGATAATTTCTCCAAGAGAACTCTCTAGACTACCTGCTTCAGAATCTGGGGTAAATTATTAAAAATGAAGATTCCTAAGAACACCTCTGAGGTTCATCTAAAAATCTGCAATTTTAGCAGACATACTCCTCTATATGATCTTGCACATGCTGAAATTTGAAAACATACTCTATTTTACATGTTCCATTCAAGTACTAAGATCTGTATTAAACATAAATTGTGTGCAGGTTGGCTTTCTTTGGTATTTTTACTTGCCACATCTACTTTCATTCTACAGTCATTCAATTCTACAGTCATTGTAGAATTTTCATAAATATTCAATAACTGGAAAAGCAAACTCTCAATTATTCAGGTGTGAATTAACTAACCGATGGATTGTCTCGGCTCTCTGCTTCTTCTGACTTCTCCTTAATGCATTGCGGCTATTTCTCTGGGGAAGATATCACTCATTTGTTGCAACTTGTTAGCAAGCTTGATGAAAAGCCCACTCTCTAAGCACACGGAAATGTTGTTGGGGGATTTTCTATACAATAAACATCCTGCCTAAGAGGACCATCCCTTCTTCAGATAATGAGGAGCTAGCTGCAGTTTACACCAATCACACAAGGACAGAAAAGACCGACCTTAGCCATTTCCTTGAAATAAAATACTTAATAATTAGCTTTACAAGTTTTAATGCATGTTGCTAAATATACACAAAACACTATAAATACAGCTAGATTATTGGATAATTAAATACAGGATAAAAAATATTCTTCCCATAAGGGTCTGAAAATGCCATTGACTGATATCCTTAGCAAAGATTGAGAAGAAATTATACAAAAAGGGACAAATCTGCACATATATAGTAAAAAACATAGTATTTGGTTATTTCTGGTACCTAGAACAAAAAGACTTACCTGCTTCACTTTTAATACCTCTTATGTCATCTTTTTTTCCATAAGTTTTTCAGGTCTCCTGAGATGCTCTTGCCAGCCCCAAGCTGACCTGATAATTACAGGCATAACAAGTTTTAGAACATTTCTTACTCAGTGATGGTTTCTTGTCTAACTACAACTGTCTGGTTATGCAGCATACAGGGCCTGGATCACTCACTTCTAAGTGATTTATGGACAACTCAACATGGGGATTCATCGTGCCTTTAAACAGGAGGAAAAGAACCCTCTGATTTGAACAGTGTATAATAGCTTCATGAATTTTTAGCATGTGGCACACTCACTCCATTCTAGTGTAGTCACTGTCCACAGAGGGTCTTTGTAAATCACTGTCACCATCACATGTATCCTTCTGTTTCCTTCTGTAAACAGACATTGTGAAGACTTTTCTCGTTTTTTTTCACTAGCCAACTGCCATTCATCTGCTCTGGATTCCTAGGCCTTCCACAATGAGGGTTTCACACATCAGATCTGGGAGCTGCAGGATGGTAAAGAACCTCTAAGAACACCCAAGTTTAAAGTAGCCTAGAAGATCTTCTAGAAGGTCTTATATATTAGTTTCCTTCAGGACCCTTAGTGGCCTGTATGTGGTGTCAACTCAATTACAAATACATTTTTTAGTATATCTAAAAATATCTATATATTTTTTAGTATATCTCCCAGAGTCTCAGTTTATCCATCTATAAAAATGTAAATGTGGTGCATGGGTGGCTCAGTTGGTTAAGCATCCAACTTTGGCTCAGGTCATGATCTCATGGTCCGTGGGTTCAAGCCCCACACTGGGCTCTGTGCTGTCTGCTCAGAGCCTGCAGCCTCCTTCTATGTCTCCCTCTCTCTTGATACTGTTTGCATGGAAGATAGTATGTTAAAATACCTTTTACTTTGGATATACTCAGACCAAAATGACTAAATTCTCCCTTATTTTTTTAAGCAGCCTACATAAGCAGGAATTATTAAGAAACTGCTGCAGGAATCTTAGCATAAAGATGGAATCCTAGCATAGATTTTCAATTAAAAAAAAAAGTAAAAATAGAAGCTATGATTCAGATTGTTTTCTATCTAAAAGTTTAACCTTCCCTATGCACACTGCAAAGCTGTTCAGATTCTTATTTCAAGAACACCTTTGACTGCACCACTGTCACTGCTCAGAACTTGATTTAGGATACACTAGGCACTATTGGATTATGCAGTCCATCACTGTTCCTGAAAGGATGAGCACTTTGTGCTTTTTGGATGAAAAATAGAAAAGTTTCAAAGAATCTAGTTAAATCCCAATTAAATTTAGATCCAAAATTGTATTGTTCCTTTCCTAACCAAAGGGACTAAATTATATAATAAGTCTTTTTCAATTCCAATTTCAAGTTCTGGTTTTTATGTATTAAATCACCCAAAGCGCTTTTACAGGTCTGCCAAATAACACTCCGACCTCCACCTCTGAAGAATATTACTTTCTGCTGCAGGCCTCGTGCCTTCACAATGATAACCCCACGCTTTTCTCCCTGCATCTCCTCTCTGAACACTGTTTGGCTATGACTAGTTCCTTTTCCAAACTGTTTTTATTTCTGCAAGTGTGGAAGTTTTGTTGGCTTTCAAGACCAGGGGTTTATTTATTGTAATTATTTTTACATGTTATTGTTGGAGGATGGAAGGTAGTTAGGGGAAGCTTAGGTAGAAAGACGAATTTCAACTATCAATAAAAATGCTGTGAAGGTCACATGGAGGCCAAAAAGCCAAATGCATGGTGGAGAGTGAAGATCTTTAGTGCTGCACTCCCAGCCTACTGTTCTTTAGTTGTAAAAGAAAGACAGAAAGGAAGTAAGGAGAAAGAATGAAAGGAAAGGAAAGAGAGAGAGATAAGAAGGAAAAAGGTAGAAGGGGAAGGAGAGTAGGAAGAAGGGAGGGCAAAAATGTACCTTTTCATATGTGGGGACAACTCCTCCTTAAATTGTGTTAAGATTGATTTTATTGTTACCATTTTGCATAAGTGACCACTCTCGGGGTCATGTGAGGGCAGGAACTTATTACTTACTCTAAAATACTAAACTATATGAATTTTTCCTTAAAACTGATTTTGCTAAAATATATTTTTCATATTGAAATCTCATGTTTGATCCATTTGCATTCAAAAGTGAAAATGATCTGGGTAGTAAGAAGGAAATTGAATCTTCACCAGGTAACACCTCCTGATGCCTCACAGAAGTATGCAGGACTGAATCTGAAAATCCAATACCTGTACCCCTGGCCATAAATAAAGGCCCTAAGGAGACTGACTGTTCACAGAGCCCAGTAGAGAATTCTCTTTTTAAATGAAGAAATCTCTTTTAAGATTAATTATGCTCACACCACTTCCCCATCACTAGTTTCTGTTTCTGTAAATTTATAGTTGCATGTATTTGGTTTAGAAAAAATTTCTGAGCTATCATTTCAATAACCTCAATGTGAAAAATCTTAAGGGAAGAAGGGAAACACAGAGACACGATGAGGGAAAAACAGAGAAGCAATTGGTGTTACTCAGGATAGGGAGTGGCATGAACATCCCTGCAAACTTCAGACATCAGACAGGGGAGGACAGATGAAACTACCTCCTTAAATGGGTAGCACTCCCATCCACTGTCACTGGTGGAAAACAAGCTGAATTACCTCATCTGTGATTATCTAGCTGAGTTTTGGGATATCTTGCCAGCAGCCTAACCTGATCTGTTTGAAGATAGGTTAGTATCAGGTTGAGGCTGTTATTTCCACTCTAGGTCATAAACAGGGAGGCTTGCTACAATTTGAGGAACTCAAAACAAACTTTCCCAAGAAAAGGCCCCCATGTCAGAGTGAAACTTATTCTGTGGATCTCTATAGACTAGGCGCATTAGCCAAGTCTATTTTTTCAGATCTATTTGCTCCGGACTTCTGTACATTGAGGAGGAAAAGGGGCATGCCCCACTATGGCAAGCCAGGGCCATCTTAATCAACTGTCACCAGAAATATATCAGACTGATCTAACAAAACTGCTTGTTGCTTCCTGGCAACAACTTTTAATTATAGTTTTCTCTACTATTAACAAGAATATATTTTACCCTTGATTTAAATGATATAACTTACATAGTTATAAGAGTTTATATTATATAGAGTATGAAAGTTTTTCCAGAAAATACTTTTTAAAAAATATTCCAGGGGTGCCTGGGTGGCTCAGTCAGTTAAGCGTCCGACTTCAGCTCAGGTCATGATCTCACAGTTTGTGGGTTCAAGCCCCACGTCAGGCTCTGTGCTGACACACTAACTCAGAGCCTGGAGCCTGCTTCAGATTCTGTATCTCCCTCTCTCTCTCTCTCTGACCCTTCCCTGCTCATGCTGTCTCTCTCTGTCTCTCAAAAATAAATAAAAAACATAAAAAAATTTTAAATATTCCAAAGGAAAATGAACAAATAAGACTACATCAAACTAAAAAGCTTTTGCACAGTGAAAGAAACCACAGTGAAACAAAATGAAAAGGCAACCTACTGAATGGGCAAAGATGTTTGTAAATGACATAACCAATAAGGCATTAATATCCACAATGTATAAAAAACTCACACAGGTCAACATCAAAAAGTCAAAGAATCCAATTAAAAGATGAGCAGAGGAGTGGAATAGACATTTCTCCAAAGCAGACACACAGATGGCTAACAGACACATGAAACGACGCTCAGCATCACTAATCATCAGGGAAATGCAAATAAAACCACAATGAACTATTCCCTCATACCTGTCAGAATGGTTAGTATCAAAAAGACAAGAAATAATAAGTGTTGGCACAGATGTAGAGAAAGGGGAAACTGTGCATTGTTGATGGGAATGCAAAGTTGTGCAGCCACTATGGAAAACAGTATGGATGGTCCTCTGAAAATTAAAAATAGAACCGCCATACAATCCAGCAGTTCCACTTCTGGCTTTTATTCAAATAAAGCAAAAACACTTATATACACCCCTATGTCCATTGCAGCATTATTTACATTGTCAAGATATGGAAGCAATCTAAGCATCCAACAATACATAACTGTATAAAGAAGATGTGGAATATTTATACAACAGAATACCACTCAGCTATAAGAAAGAATGAAATCTTGCAACTAGTGACAACATGGATGGACCTAGAGGGTATTATGCTAAGTGACATAAGTCACAGAGAAAGGCAAATATAGTATGACCTCACTTATATGTGGAATCTAAATAAAAAACAAACAAACAGACAAAACAAAACAGAAGCAGACTCATAGATACAGAGAAGAATCTGGTGGTTGCCAGATGGGTATGGGTAGGGAGATAAGTGAACTAGGGAAAGAGGATTAAAAGTTACAAATTTCCAGTTATAAAATAACTAAGACACAGGGATATAATGTAAAACATAGAGAATATAGTCAATAATATTGTAGCAACTTTGTGTGGTGACAGATGGTAGCAGGATGTATCACGGTGGTCCCTTCATAAAGCATATAAATGTTGAATTACTATGTTGTACACCTAAAACTAATATAGCATTGTATGTTTACTACACTTCAATTATATATATACAATTTCCAATGGGAAAAGCATTTTCTAAAAAAGAGCTACACTGGAAATGATGTGTATGCAGAAAAACAGAAAGAAACCTACAAGCTAAGCACAACACTATACCAAGAAAAATAAAAACTTAGATGATTAGGTAGCGATTCATTGCCCAGGAAATAATGTCTGTGTGAATGGTAATGGGAGCATATTAACAATGCCATCCTTCTTTTCTAAGTACCAGGAACTGCATTCCAACCAAGCGCACATATTGTCTCAATTCTACTACCTACCTAAGGATTTTAATAAAGCCACACTGATCCACACTGGCTCTCTTACTAATGCTTCATAGCATGCTCATGCAAGAATAGTTACAATGTATTTCTTTTCTGCAATTCAGTTTTATCCATTTGCACATGCAGTTTTTAAGGATATCTGGGTACTTCTTGCTATGCAAAGTAATTTTCCTTTTTTAGGCAATAAGATAATTTACCTACTCATTTTATTAATTGGCAGATCCATATTTTGCATCTTCAAGTAAAAGACGATGAAAGCAAATTTTCTTTCCAGCTTCTGCTGATTTCTACCAGTATTGTAGCCCTTGTGACTTAGTGGAATCAGGAAAATTCAATTGCAGGGTTTGAATCAAGACCTTGAAAAGTACAGTACAATGGCTTCTGCTTATTGCAACCATTTTAAGAAATGGTTATTTGAGTCTAATAACTGACTGATTCAATTAAAAGGAGACACGAAAACCATTTGATGAAGCAAGCCACTGTGTTTGTTATTCAGTGCTGTCATCCAAAGCATATATCTGAAATCACAACCTTGTAGGCCAGTGGGTCTCCATCTTTTCCCATCCCAATCCATTTGAGGGCTATAGCACAGCCATGTTTTCCTTACTTCATCACTTCTCAGCCAGGAGGCAGGGGTGTGCATCAGAACTTGGGGTGAAATTGCATGAGCAATTAGAACTTTGCAGGATTCTAATACATCAAGACACACAGCCATATGGGGATTCATGCTCCCAATCAGAGGAACGTCCCATTTCTGGGGCCTATGCTTTGCAGGAGACAAACTAAGAAATAGCAGTACATTGTTATTCATTGAATTCACAACAAGAACAGTAAAAAGCAATCAGAGACCTGCTTCAGTTCTGGTTTTATGGTTAAACAAAACCCGTAGGCCTGGAATGCAAAGTTTAAAGAGCAAGAATAACCCAAGAGAGAGTGACATCCCAAAGAATGTACATAGCATAACTCTTTTTTTGGACCCTGGAAGACCAAAACCTAACTTTATTAGTGTCATTTTAGAATTCCTTTTATGTCACATAGGGTGATAACTTTATCTGCAACATTTGTTCTCTATAATCTCTGAGTATGTATTTATATACATTACAAAAGTAAAAAACAATTTATTACACCAAATCTTTTTATTGAACTCCAGGAATGTGTAGATACATAGATTATTTGAATCTTACATCAAAAACAGACTATTGTTATAATGGATGTCAGTCAGCCTGTGGTCTTTTAAAAGGCAAAAGAATGCCTGTTCCAAATTCTAAAATGTATGAAGGAGTTAAAAAGGAAGAGGAAGATGGTTACAAGCGAGTCAATTCTAATCATTTTTTTAATCCATGTTAGTTAACATCTAAGGTAATAATGGCTTCAGGAATAAAATTTAGTGATTCATCACTTATATATAACACCCAGTGCTCATCCTAATGAATGCCTTCCTTAATGCCCATCACCCATTGAGTCCATACACCCACCAAACACCCCTCTGGCAACCCTCAGTTTGTTCTCTATTTAACAGTCTCTTATGGTTTGCCTCCCTCTCTGTTTTTATATTATTTCACCTTCCCTTCCCCTATGTTCTTCTGTTTTGTTCCTTAAATTCTACATGTGAGTGAAATTATATGGTATTTATCTTTCTCTGACTTACTTTGCTTAGCATAACACATTCTATTTCCAGCTATATTGTTGCAAATGGCAAGATTTCATTCTTTTTGATCACCAGGTAGTATTCCATTGTACATATATACCACATCTTTATCCATTCATCAGTCAATGGACATTTGGGCTCTTTCCATAATTTGGCTATTGTTAATGGCACTGCTACCAACATTGGGGTACATGTGCCCCTTCGAATCGGCCTTTTTTAATCCTATGGATGAATACCTAGGAGTGCAATTGCTGGGTCATAGGGCCGCTCTGTTTTTAACTTTAGGTGAATTCTTAATGTAGAGCCAACAGCATTCCCATAGGACAAATGTGAGAAAAAAATAAAGAAAGCTGTAAAGGAAAATTCCAAGGCTTTCTGAGCAACTCTAAAAGGGAAGAATGCATAGAGGAGCACTTAAAGAGAGAGAAAACATGCTTGATATATGTGAATGCATTCTGTGGTACTGGTGGGCATGATAAACAAGGTTGCAGGAAGCTGTTTAAAAGTAACACTAGGTATCTTACGCCTGATTAATGTACTATATTATGGCACATGCTTAATGAAAGAATCATTAACTGGAGTATAATTAGATGTTTAATTCAGTCCCTAGTCAATCATTTTCTTTTAAATACATCTAAGAGTAAATAACTTCAGCTATTTTGTATTTTACCTTCATCTTGTCATGAACGTGAGCAGAAGAGAATCTGTGACATGAACATAGAGGTACCAGACCCCATAATATGGCAAAGCATCTTTCTTTGAGAAAGGCTTCCCCAGGAACCCCAAAGAGGGTCTGTTTTTAACTTATTTTAGTTCTGCATATCCCTGTTGCTGATTCACTAAGGCACATTAACTAATTAAAAGCACTCAGACGCTTCAACATTAAGACTTTTTTCTAACCCTTTGTGACCCAAAGTTATTTGACCATATAAATTTTTGTTTGTCTTACACTAGCAATTTATTTTCAATGGCACCTATTTTGGGAAATGATGCTGCCCGACTTTCTGTTGTGGAATGGTCAGAATAGTTGCTTTTACTTCTTCAGAGTTACCCTTGGTGACAGAGCTTCCAAAGTACTTCTTGTATCTTTGATATCTTTCAGGGTTTTAATGAAGTATCTCTGTCATTTTGACTTTTAGTTCTCCCTTCCTCCTTCTCTGCTCAAGTCTACAAACAACTCAAATATAAACCCAATGATGGGAATTGACCAAGAAATTACAGCCCTGGCACAATATATTTTGACTCAGCTCCATTTTTTGATGTCTTAGAATTCATTTAACATGCCAGTCTCATAATGCTCACTCCCTTATCCTATATTGTGCTTTCTCTGAGAGAGTTTTCTATAGAAACAGATTTCTGGTAGGCTGGGCCCACAAGTGTACCATGGAGATACACCCAACCATGGCTCACATTCTGTGGATCTCTCAACTAGTTTGCACATGACTTTCTCTCTGGTGAGACTCCCAATTCCTTGAGGGAGACATTTATTTTTATATGTCTGCTGTTTGCCACATAAGTACTTAAGTGTTGCTGAATGACAAATGTGAAAGTGAAAAAAATCATTGGTTCCTCAACTTCTCAGTAATTTTAGTAATTTCAGATAAAGGCATCAAACCTAATTATACTGTTGTGGTTTGTTTACATGTCAATGTCCAAATATTTGCACATTGGAGTGTTTTTTTTATATATTGCACATTAAAGTGTTTTAAAAGTAAGGAGACATGATAATAAAAGTACTTTCTACAGGACACCTGAGTGGCTCAGTCAGTTAAGTGTCCAACTGTTGGTGTCCAAGTGTTGATCTCAGCTCAGGTCCTGATCTCAAAGTTCCTGAGTTTGAGTCCTATATTGGACTCTGTCCTATGGCGTGAAGCCTGCTTAGGATTCTGTATCTCTTTTGTCCCTCCCTTGCTTGTTCTCTCTCTTTATCTCTTTCTCTCTCTCTCTCTCATCAAATAAATAAATAAAACTTTTAAAAAATAATAAAAAGTTGTACTTACAGGGTGCCTGGGTCGGCACCTCAGTCAGTTAAGTGCCCGACTCTGGCTCAGGTCATGATCTCATGGTTCATGAGTTCAAGCCCCGGGTTGGGCTTTGTGCTGACAGCTCAGAGCTCAGAGCCCGAAGCCTGCTTTGGATTCTTTGTCTCCCTTTTTCTCTGCCCCTCCCCTGCTCCCACTCTGTCTTGCTCTCTCAAAATTAAACATTTAAAAAATTAAAAAATTATTTCCTACAAATATGAAGAAGTAAAAAATCATTACATTTTTACTTTTATAATAAAAATCTATTAAGTATTTTTATAACTGCTCTACCATTCACGGAAACAGGAAAATAGAATCAGCAACAGATTAACAAAAGTCAAAGATAAATAAGTATGACAAAAATGATAAGACATTTGGTTGATGGATCAAGAGAAGAAAGCAAATAGCCAAATAGAAAAAAAATGTGAAAAGAAAGAGCAATTCATCGAAGATGAAATTCAAATGACTATAAGTATGAAAGCTTATTCAACCTCACTAGTAATCAGAAAAATACAAACTCAAACAACAATATTGTATCTTCAACCATAGGACTGGCAGAAATTTAAAAGATTTATAATATTCAGAGCTGTCAGTGATAAATGGAAATAGGCACTTTCATCCACTATTGGTGGGAGTATCAATTGATAAATCTGTCTTGAAGAGCATTTAGCAGTATCTCAAAATTTCAGTTTGCCATTCTTAGCTAACGTGGACCCTCTTCTGCAGAAATACTTTCACATGAGAACAAAGAATTATGTACAGGGTATTGATAGCCTTATTTATGACAGATAAAAACAAAGTAAATATTAAATCTTCAATACAGAAAGTTTAAATTCATACTTATACAGTCAGCACTTCATACAGTACCCAGTGCTCACCACAAATGCATCCTTAGTCCCCAGGCACTTATTTCACCCATCCCCCACCCACGTTCCCTCTGGTAGGCTTCAGTTCTCCATAGTTAAAAGTCTGTTTCTTAGTTTCTCTCTCTCCCTCTTTGCTCATTTGGTTCATTTCTTAAATGCCACATATGAGTGAAATCATATGGTATTTCTCCTCTGATGTACTTATTTCACTTAGCACAATACTCTCTAGCTCCATCCATGTGTTGCAAGTGGCAATAATTATACCCTCATACTATGAAATACTATGCAGCCATTACGAATAATGAGGCATATTTTAATGGATTGACTTTGAAAGATCTCCAAGACCTATTGTTAAATGAAAATATTAAAAACATAGGAAATTTAAATTTTGAGCATAAACTATTTTTATAAATTTGTGTATGTTTATTGAATGAATGAATATGTGACTTGAAGACTTTTTACACTGTTCAAATTGCAAAGGTTTTTAAGCTGCTCAAATACCTGATGCACTTATCTGTTTTGAATGAAATATGACATTAGAAATGAAGAAGCAAAATATGCTGAAAACAGAGTTGGTGTGATGCTCACCAACCCCAACAGTTGTTAACTGATGGGGAGAAAGATGAAGAGGAGCTAACACATTTTACTCTACACAGTTCTGTATAATTTGAATCATTTGTAACAAAAATAAGTTACATATGTCATTTAAAAATACATTTGGCCTCTGTTAATCATAAGACTTTTTACAGCCATCTCATAAGGCCTCCTCAGCTTAGTACTTATATGCCTAGTGGCTGAAACTTTGTAATAGCCAATTGCACTGGCATGAGCAGCATTACACACTGCCTCTGAGGAGCAAAAAGCAGCCATTCTTAATAATGGTCAACCCATCTAATTCACTGATGTAAAATAATTATTTCTTTCCTTCTAACATAGACTCCTTCTCAGGTCACCTGATAGGCTATGAGTCAGTAGCCGACTCTCATATACAACTCTGATCTATCAGAGGAAGGTGAATGATGTAATGAATGCCCTCATAACTTTAAACAGGTCAAAGGAGTGGTGATGATGGTGAAATGCTTCAACTCGATCCTTCAATAGATCATTTTTCAGAGAACCATTGGACACTAAAACTAAAATGATTTAAGGAAAGTAAATAATCTTCAGGGATTAATAAGGATAGCTAGAAGTGTTAGTATTTACATCCCACCTAGAGCATGCTTTTTTTTTTATCGACCCTTCTACTTATTGACATAAAGAACAATCAATATCTATCTATACTGCTATACAGCTTTACAATGCTGAGCAAGTAACATCTCAATTTCCTCTGTAGACTCTGACTCCTCATTGCTTATCTTGAAAATCCTTTTGCAGAAGTAATGATCTCCCTATTAAATTGTGGTTGAATCATTTGTGCTCAATAGAGGGTGCATTTAGTTCAAGCAATGCATTTTCCAGCAGCATGAACATGAACGCGGAAGCCCACTGTGTATACCACACATGTCACATGGCTATTTCTCCAGTGAAGGACACTGAAAAACTATCTAAGAGCTCATTTTCCTCTTGATCTATCATCTATATACTCTATGGACAGCCTGTCACTACTCAGTTGTTCAAAACAAAATGCATTCTCTCATATTAGACTGTTGGAATTTATAAACATAGAGGTGACCCACTAGTTACACCTAAAAGGTAACAAATGTCAGCAACTGCCTAGAGCCTGACTACATCTTAATAACAAACAGCAAATCCTTCTCTTCCATTTTGCATGCATTCTTTTAAGATTTATATGAACTTATTAGAGCACTTTCCCATATCATTTTTATTGGGTATATCTGCATTTTTTTAGTTACAAACCTTTAGAAAAATCTGTTTTCCCTTTATGAGAAAAGGCCTTAGAATATGTTTAAATTACAATTTTAATTAAGCTAAATTCTCTTAATATCAGAGAACTCAGCTTTTATTGACAGTACGCTCATATGAATATGTACAATTTTAATTGCACTCAGGTGATATTTTAGTTCCTGACCATTGTGTGAGAAAGAGACCTTTGCTATAGTTGTCTGCCTTATATCATTACACGTTCTCTGATGTATGCAGTAACATTCATTCAACAAAGATAGCTCCTGGTAATAACTGTTAATTGGGGAAAATTATAGAAAATAAACAGCATAATAACCCCCCAAACATTAGTGCAGATGTAGTAACTATAAAAAGAATACTCAAATCACCCTCTGAGGCATTCAGTTGCTTTTCATATTTGGACCAGAATTAAAGTAATGAAAAATGAAACTTCACAATTTTACAGAGAGGAGAGTAGCTGGCAAAAATAGCTTGTCACAGTTTAATTTGAAGTTTTCTAGCTTATTAAAAATTTTCTTTTTGAATTCCAAATTCCCTGAAGCATTGTCAGTCCAGGGGCATGGTAGCTCAAGGGTTGATTAATTCAGCTGCTCATCAACCCTACAAAATGTCTTCTGTACTTCTTTCCATGTTTCTACCCTGCCCCTCTGTGTTCAACTTAGCTCTCTTTCCAATTGCAAGTAGCTACTGCAGTTCCAGTTAGAGGAAGAAGAATGTTCACCAAGCATTCCCAGAAGCCTCTCAGCTGACTTCCCCTCATGTCACATTGGCTAATGCCCACTTCTAAATCTGTTGCAGACAGAGAACAGAATTGCCACCAACTGTTTTGTGGATATAATTTTGTGGAGTACGGTGGGTGACCCAACACAATTCTAATTCAGCTCAAAAGGAAGAAATAGTTTGGTGAATGTTTAATGGATAGACATTAAATAGTATCTGTCCTCCCTGGATTTACTGCTCGTTGTATACATGTCCACCTCTTCAGTATATGTTCACTGACCATATATATTTGTATGTTCAGTGTATGTTAGGTATTCAATGAATACTTTCCAATTATGAACAGATGAATGAACGATGAATATGAGAATAAATATTTATCCATAAGAATAGAAAAACTTTTATGAGAAGTTAATAAAGCTTAAGTTTTAGAGGTTCCTTGTAAAAATCTAAGAAGAGCTATAGAAATGTGTTCTTATGACCATCTATTATAAAATTTGGAAAACTAAGATATACTAACAGCAATTGGTTAACTTTCTGACTTCGCTCTGACTGGCTTACTTTCCATAACATTTCTCCTGTTGTAGGAGTGACCATGAGCATTTGGGGAATTCTGTTGTCAGAAAGTTGAGCTGGGGATACATTCAATTTTAATTCGATGAGATATATTCGTGTGTTTCTCAGTCATTTCCACATATAGTAATGTTATTGCTAGCCACCTGTGAGAGGAATGGTTTCCATAAATATCCCTCCACCCACCTCAGGCTGAATCATTGCAAGATGATATAAAGGTGCAGGGCCAGAAACATTATCATGATTAAACATGCCTTGTAACACCCATTCCTCAAAGAATGTTAGTAGCAAAAAAGAAACAAGGACTGAAAGGGAGGGAGCCATAAACTAGTCTGTTCTAAATTTTTTCAGTCGCCAAGTATATAAAACTTTAAGTAGTCAGTTCTTATTAAGATCCAGTTGGAACAGAAGTTCTCTCTTGTCAAAAATATATTGCAGGGGCACCTGGCTGTCTCAGTTAGTAGAGCGTGGGACTCTTGTCTCGGGGCCATGAGCTCGAGTCCCATGTTGGGAGTGGAGCTAGCTTATAATATACGTTTTTTAATTTAATATGTAAAATGCATTTTACATATATTTGATAATGCAGTGCATACCATTTTAAAAGCACCATAGCTTCCTTTTGCTTTTACTGGGTATTTCATGAAACAGAATTTATCACAATTCCTGTGTTTGTAAGATACAATTCTGTAGTGGAACTGCAAAGAACAAGTTTTCCTCTAATACCTAATAGAGAAACTTGATAAATTTTCTTAACTTTAGCAGCCATCACAAAAATTTACATGATACCACCCATAGAAAGTTATGACACTGAAATAAGGGTTTTTTCCAAACTACTAATCAAATCAAATTTTAACCAGTCATGCTAGGGGAAAGACTAAATTTCCTTTGTTTTCTCTTTATGGTATTATAAAACCGCAGCCAAATGAAGAGGTGAGCAAAATTATGTCGCCAGAAATTCAGCTAATGCATATGCCATTTCAATGCGGCAACAGCCTAAAATAAGAATAATATATAATTCTTATGGAGTGCTTTCTAAGACATTGTATGTGTTTGCTTCTTTAAACGTATATAATATAACTCAGTGAAATTACTGTATTGTAGCAGAATGGGCTACGTTATATAGCAGCGACCTATAACCCTCCGAATCTCAGCAGCTTAATGCAGTGAAGTTTATTTCTTGCTCACTCTTTCATATTCCACAGTTAGAAGTTGTGTTCCAGTATGGAAACCACTCTGACAATAAATTATATTTTTAAAAAATAAATAAATATTGAATTTAAAAAATTGTGCTCTATTTGGTTGTCACATAGAGATACAGTGTATCAGTGCCTCCACCACCTGGAATATTTTCAGTCACTATAGCAATGAGAAAGAAAATGACAAATAACAGGTTGATTTTTAAAAGCTTTTACTGGAACGATGCCCATAATTTCTACTCACTTTTGTCAACTGAAGCAAGTCATATGGCCATGCCTAACTTCAAAGAACTGGGCAAAAACAATCTCTCTATTTACCTAGAAGAACAAAAGGTATTTGTAAACAGCTGATAATAATTACTGCAGGTACTATTATCACTATTTGACACACAGGAAAACTGAAGCATGAAGAAAATTAAGTAACTAGCCAAAGATTATACAAATAATAAAATGCAAAGATAAGATTCAAATACAGATTCCAAAGACCACAAGCTTTAACCACTATGCTTTTACCTCCTTTGATGTACATTCTTTGGTAAATCCTTAAGCTGTAGAATAGCAAATGGTATTACCCCAAGATTTATATTCTTGCTAAAAAATTATGACAAGTAATACAAGCAAGATCCACAAATTCTCTACTTTAATGAGCAATATAGCTTACATTCTCAATCATTATGTTTATTCAACAGTTTTAAAGCACATTCAGAAGTTATAAATGAATATACTTATTCATTTATGATGTGTTATCACATCAGCTTCATGGAGAAAGATGAGCGGAGAAAACTCCTCTAATACTGACTGAAGGAAGGAATTATCTGGAGATTAAGGGCCATCTATTGGACATCTAATAGCTTGGACTCATAGCTAGTGATCAATACTCTGCCTTTCCTACCTGCCCTTACTTCCTTTATTTCTTTCCTTTCTTCCTCCCTCCTCCTTCTTTCTGTATTATTTTCATATTCTCTTTCATCAAAAAAATATATATTGTATTCCTGGTAGATGGCAGGTATTAGGAATTGGAGAGAGAAATGGGAATAAGATCTATCCACTGTCTCCAAGGAACTCACAACCACAGCCATAAATGAGATGCACAAATGCTACACAAGGTTCAATGAGATATACGGAAAGTCTTTTGAAATTCACTCTAAACATATGCCTGATTTTATAGGGGCAGGACCAGACTATAATTTGCCAGGATATGTTTATTACAGCTCTCAGCCTGTGAATTTATTAACATCTCTCTAAAGCACAAGACCTTTTAGTTTCATTCACTGATATGTTTACAGCTGACATGCACTATCTTTCCTGGCTTTTGTGCCCACGTTTGTTTATACTGACACATGGTGCCTATAGCTTTATGCCTTGATGAGATTTCAAGTGTTTTCCCTGAAATCACTCAGAATTATAGTAAAGAGATACATTTATAACCATCAGGGAACACTGGATCTTGGATTCTCTATTCTTTGGCATCTGTTAGTAAATATCTTCCTACCCTCCCTGGCATTAGTATATACATTGTTTACCTGTGGCACAGCAAAAAACATCTCCTATATTTTGTGGAGAAAACTCCGTGTCTGACTCTTATGGTTCTGAGAGTTGTTTACAGCCACCTGGCAGAAAGTCTTACTTGTACTTCACCTGCAATGATTT